>NC_058084.1:478539835-478839835 GCF_014858855.1 Bufo gargarizans | reverse complement strand
CTGTAGAACGGAAGAAAAGAACCCCATAGAAGTCATAGGTGTGCATCTAATCTGCAAAAAAACGGATCCGCATTTTTGCGGACAGCATACAGCCGTCAGAATGAGCCCTAAAGAAAATGTGCCAAAAAGAAGAAACCCCCGTGCCCATCATCTCTAGACTGTCTGATCCATGTTTACACTGTTAGTGAATCTGCATCAATGCTTTTATTCACTGACAGCAACCAGAGATCTCAAAAGTGTTGAGAAATTGAAATTCAAGTATATAAAAAAATGTGCAAAATATGAAAAAATAATAATAATGTAATACTGAAAAATGAATGAATGCCAGTAGAGTGCCGCACCCCACCCACAAAATTGTGCCCCCCCAAAAGAACAGTGCAATACCAGTCCATTCTCATGCACAGCCACATTTGTGCAGTTACCACTAGGGGGAGATCACGGCATACAAGTTTACTATACCATAACTAAAGAGCGCCACCTATTGGAGTTTTACCATACAGCGCTGTGGCTGTGTGATTGGGGGCCGGAGATCACAAAATCAATCAGCACAGAACTGGGGACCTACTTTTTTAAGTAAAAAAAAAAAAGGGGGGGGGGGGTTGTTGAATTTAAAGCGGGTGTTCGTAGGACCTTGGAGTTTGCATATTCACCACAGTCTCCATATGAATAGATGGGAATACTCCTTTAAAGTCGAATTACAAAAAA
Source organism: Bufo gargarizans (assembly GCF_014858855.1). Classification (NCBI taxonomy): domain Eukaryota; kingdom Metazoa; phylum Chordata; class Amphibia; order Anura; family Bufonidae; genus Bufo; species Bufo gargarizans. Next base: position 478,839,130 of record NC_058084.1, on the reverse strand, counting down.
GAATCTGCAATGAGACACCAGGTGGTAATACAGGAAACAATCACTCTCATCAGGCATTCCCATCCATTCCATCTGTCTCGCTCCCGTTACCTCCAGGTCGTCCTCCGGAATGGCGTTATTCCATTTGTATGTCGCCTTTATGTGCTCGTAGGCGTTGACCATGACTTCCACTGCTCTGGGATAGGAGTGGCATTCCTGTAAGACCTGAGGATTTACCATGGAGTCAGTGCCATCTGTCACCAGTACGGGTGCCCGGCACAAGAACAACCTGGGCGACTATCAGATATTTTACAAATGGCATATTCACACACAGCTAGCAGTGACAGCAGAGTGCCCCCCATAAACAGTGCCAGCAGAGTGCCCCCCATAAACAGTGCCAGCAGAGTGCCCCTCATAATCAGTACCAGCAGAGTGCCCCTCATAAACAGTACCAGCAGAGTGCCCCTCATAAACAGTGCCAGCAGAGTGCCCCCCATAAACAGTGCCAGCAGAGTGCCCCCCATAAACAGTGCCAGCAGAGTGCCCCCTCATAAACAGTGCCAGGAGAGAGCCAGCCCCATCAACAGTGCCAGTACAGTGCCCCCATAAACAGTGCCAGAAGAGTGCCCCCCATAAACAGTGCCAGCAGAGTGCCCCTCCATAAACAGTGCCAGCAGAGTGCCCCTCCATAAACAGTGCCAGCAGAGTGCCCCTCCATAAACAGTGCCAGCAGAGTGCCCCTCCATAAACAGTGCCAGCAGAGTGCCCCTCCATAAACTGTGCCAGAAGAGGGCCCCTCCATAAACAGTGCCAGCAGAGTGCCCCTCCATAAACAGTGTTAGCAGTGCCTCCCATAAACAGTGCCAGCAGAGTGCCCCCTCATAAACAGTGTCAGAACAGTGTCCCTCTATAAACAGTGTCAGCAGTGCCCCCCCATAAACAGTGCCAACAGAGTGCCCCCTATAAACAGTGCCAACAGTGCACCCTCATAAACAGTGTCACCAGAGTGCCCCCTATAAACATTGCCAGTACAGTGCCCCCCATAAACAGTGCCAGCAGAGTGCCCCTATAAACAGTGCCAGCACAGTGCCTCCCATAAACAGTGCCAGCAGAGTGCCCCTCCATAAACAGTGCCAGCAGAGTGCCTCCCATAAATAGTGCCAACAGAGTGCCCCTCCATAAATAGTGCCAACAGAGTGCCCCCCATAAACAGTGCCAGAAGAGTGCCCCCCCATAAACAGTGCCAGCAGAGTGCCCCCCCATAAACAGTGCCAGCAGAGTGCCCCCTCATAAACAGTGCCAACAGAGTGCCCCCTATAAACAGTGCCAACAGTGCCCCCCATAAACAGTGTCAGCAGTGCCCCCTCATAAACAGTGTCAGCAGAGTACCCCCTCATAAACAGTGTCAGCAGAGTGCCCCCTCATAAACAGTGCCAACAGTGCCCCCCATAAACAGTGTCAGCAGAGTACCCCCTCATAAACAGTGTCAGCAGAGTACCCCCTCATAAACAGTGTCAGCAGAGTACCCCCTCATAAACAGTGTCAGCAGAGTACCCCCTCATAAACAGTGTCAGCAGAGTGCCCCCTCATAAACAGTGCCAGCATAGTGCCCCCTCATAAATAGTGCCAGCAGAGTGCCCCTCAAACAGTGCCAGCAGAGTTCCCCCTCCTAAACAGTGCCAGCAGAGTGCCCCCTCAAACCGTGCCAGCAGAGTGCCCCCTCAAACCGTGCCAGCAGAGTGCCCCTCATAAACCGTACCAGCAGAGTGCCCCTCATAAACAATGCCAGAAGAGTGTCCCCCATAAACAGTGTCAGCAGTGCCCCCCATAAACAGTGCCAACAGAGTGCACCCCCATAAACAGTGCCAACAGAGTGCACCCCCATAAACAGTGCCAACAGAGTGCCCCCCATAAACAGTGCCAGTACAGTGCCCCCCATAAACAGTGCCAGTTTCAGAAAATAAAATACATTCACTCTATATTAAAAAGGTGCTACTTTTTAATATGCTTTATATCTGGTTTCTAAACTCTGCTTGTTGCCAGTGAACGGTAACCCTCACTGTTTACTTCTAGTGAATGAAAAATTGGTCTTGGTTGTGTAATGAGCCTGCACCTGGGTGTCTGCCCTATGACCAGGACAGATTTTCATCTGCTGTAAACAGTGAAGATCTTCCATTCACTGACAGCATGCAGAGAGCTTGAGAAGTACAATGAATTAATATAGAAAGTATATTAGAAAGCTGCAGATGGAGACAAGCACCTATAACCATGGCCGATGCAGATGCAGATCATTCACCTTATGGAACTGCGGGGGATATATCCTGGCCGCTCCATGGTTCAGTAGGAGCTGGTAGCAGATTTCAGGCTGACCAGCGGCGCGGACAGACGTGACCTTTAGGACATACTGTTGGGGGGCACATCCATTGACATCCATGGTGGTGGCCTGGGCGCCCGCCTCCAGCATCATGTGCATGAGGATATGGTCGCAGTTCCATGCCGCCTTGTGCAGGGGCGACTTGCGGTCGATGTCTCGGGAGTTGACGTTGGCGTTGTAGTCCAGCAGCATCCTGCAGATGAGGTGGTGCCTGCTGCTGTATCTCTGCTCCTTAATATTTAGTGCCCAGTAGGCAGCGGTGGAGAGAGGTGTTTCCAGGGTCGAGTTCACACTGTCCACGATCGCCCCGTGTTTAACGTAGAACCCCACAAGTTCTGGGATTCCTATCCGGGCGGCGGTGTGAAGAGGGGTCTCCTGGGTCTGATTGTCACTCTGCAGGTTTACATCTGCACCTAAAAGCCAACCAAACATTCATTAGGCAGCTGTGGATGTAGCAGAGCCAGAAATGTTGTGTGTCGCCTTCAGGTTTGGGTCTTTACCCTTCCTTCTGCTTCCCCTCCTATGTTTCATTAAAGCAATGAATAAAAAGCTGCGGCTTCACCCCCTTACCTCCAGCTTCAATTGACACGCTGCAGATTTTGTTGCAGAATTTTCCGCAACTGAAAATCAGTTCCCTTCACCTGAATGGGGCTTGCAGATATCCATGTGCTTGCCGCCCCCATTCAACTGAATGGAACTGGTTTTAAGTTGGTTTAAATTCTGCAACATAATCCGCAAAGTGCGAAGGCGCCCTTACACTTAATACAAGGTTGCTGTGCTAATACTACTGGGGAAAAGAATAGGGGTTAGGGCTTATTCACACGGCCATTGTGCGGCCGTTCCGTGCATTGGGGACAACAATTTGCGGTCTCCAATGCACAGACAATGTCCATGTGGCGTCCGGGACGGATCGAGACCCATTCAACTTGAATGGGTCCATGATCCGTCCACACTGCAAAAAAATTGAACATGTTCTATTTTTTTGCGGTGCGGAGGCACGGACAAAAACATCACGGAAGCATGCCGTAGTGCTTCCGTGGGGTTCCAATCTGTGCTTCCGTTCCGCCTCTCCGTGATTGCGGACCCATTCAAGCCCTTACTGTGCTAACACTACTGGGGGAAAGAATGGGGGTTACTGTGCTAACACTACTGGGGGAAAGAATGGGGGTTACTGTGCTAACACTACTGGGGGAAAGAATGGAGGTTACTGTGCTAACACTACTGGGGGAAAGAATGGGGGTTACTGTGCTAACACTACTGGGGGAAAGAATGGAGGTTACTGTGCTAACACTACTTGGGAGAATAATGGAGGTTTTGTGCTGCTACTACTACTGGGGGGAATAATGGGAGTTGTTGTGTTTTACTGAAAAACAGCGGGGATTGCTGTGCTACTGCCACTGGGGAAAATAATGGGGGTTACTGTGATAATACTACTGGGGGAAAGAATGGAGATTGCTGTGCTATTACTGCTAGGGAAAGAATAAGGATTGCTTTGCTGCTACTACTGGGGAGAATAATAGGGGTTGCTGTGCTATTACTGCTGGGGAAACAGTGGGGATTACTGTGTTACTAATACTGGGGGGAATAATGGGAGTTGTGCTTTTACTGCAGGGAAAACAGTGGGCATTGCTGTTCTGCTACTACTACTGGGGAAAATAATAGGGGTTGCTGTGCTATTACTGCTGGGGAAAACAGTGAGGATTGATGTGTTTCCACTGCTGGGCTGAGGAAAAGTAGGGGTGACTGTGCCTAGTGCCTTTACTGCTGGGGGGGAAATGTGGGAAATGCTGTGCTACTATTAGGGAAAGAGGATTTGTTGCTATGCTGTTACTGTTGGGGAAAAGAGTGGAAGTTGTTCTACTACTACTACTAGGGGGAAAAGTGGGAGTTGCTGTGCTATGACTACTGGGGGGACGAGTGGGAGTTGCTGTGCTATGACTACTGGGGGGAAGAGTGGGAGTTGCTGTGCTATGACTACTGGGGGGAAGAGTGGGAGTTGCTGTGCTATGACTACTGGGGGGAAAAGTGGGAGTTGCTGTGCTATGACTACTAGGGGGAAAAGTGGGAGTTGCTGTGCTATGACTACTGGGGGGAAAAGTGGGAGTTGCTGTGCTACTATTGTTGATAAAAGGGATGGCGGTTGCTGTTGTGCTACTACATCTGGGGAACGGAGTGGGGGTTTTCTGCGCTATTGGACTGATGGAGACTTTCACTGTTATTAGGGGTCTCTGCCAGTCACAGTTTTGGGAGGAGTCACATTCACCTTCTTTATCCATAGGGAATAGTTGAAGTCACGCAGGGGCGGACTACAAACTTTAAAGTGGTCCTGGAAAAAAATGCTAAAAGTGGCCCCATTTTGTAGTTGGGTCCAAATTGATGGAAGGCAGGACCAGCACTACCATATTGCGGCACATTATACCACTCCAACAGAGCCAAATACCACAGTCCTTTACAAAATACTGAGGCAAGCAACACAAAATACATCCCCAAAAACTTCCACTGCCCGGCTATAAGGAGGGCCCAGGCGGCCCCCGGGGCATCCGCTCACTGGGAAATTTCCCTGTAAGGTCTAAGGCCAATCCGCCCATGCAGTCCAGGGTTATACCACACTCTAAAGGTTGTTCAACTCCCAGAGAAGTATCTAGACTGGATACAACTGTAACAAATCTTCAGCTGTCAGAAGTATTATCATTGGAAATATATTCAGCCTCTTGATTTAAACAGGAATGTCCTCATTCACTGACAGCAGGCAGAGATCTTAACAAGGTGAATAATTGCTATGCACTTTCGATTAGAAAGCTGCAGAGCCCATTATTATGCAATCGTCACTTTTTATTTCTAGATATCCTTAGATCCAATTGTCCGGAACCCCCAGAAGTGACAAAACCCTTCAATGAAGGGCCCCTTACCGCTCCAGAGTAGCTCTTTGGCGCACCTCACAGACTCCTTGGTTTTGCAGTAATGTAATGGGGTATGCCCGCTGACTGAGAACACATTGAGCCTGGCACCGTGGGCGATCAGAATCTTGACGCAGTCCAGGTTGGCCACCTCGCAGGCGACATGTAGCGGGGTCTTTCCGTTCGGCTTGCTGTTGATGGAGGCTTTATGGTCCAGGAGAACCTGCAGGCTTTCCAAATGTCCCAGCATAGCCGTGATGTGCAGCCCTGTCGCCCACGAGGCCGTCAGCTTAAAACTGGGCATCCAGTAACCTGAAGGATAAATAAGAAGGATGTAGCCCATACACTCGAATGGAACTGAGCTGCAATACCAGACACTGCCTGTGGACAAGAGGGGCACTCACTGTTTTTGGGACAAAAAAAAGAATCCTTTTTGAAATTTACACTGTAGATTGAGGTCACAGATCCAGTACTGTTTACCAATGGCATTGCACTTCATCCAATCTCAGAGTTCATGAATAAAATGTCAGAGGTACAGTGAAGACTGACATAGAGGAAGCACCGTAGGGGAATGCCACATTGCAGAGTCTTTTTAAAGATGGGGTTCAAACAGATTTAATATGGCTGTATATAAAGGTCTACATTATGTCCCAAAACAAGGACCCTACATGGCTCTATGGTCAAGTCTGTGCAGCTCAGTAGAAGCAGTGCAGGTAATGCAAACCCTAAAATGCAGCAAAATTAAAGGTGTATTCCAACTATATTATTAAGTGATTTGCCATAATTTAATGATCGGTGGTGGTCAGATAGCTGGGACCCCCCACAACCCTGAGAATAAAAGGGGGCAGCAGCACTGGTTGGCACCTCGATCCCTTCACTCTTATGGAGCTCCCAGAGCTCAGACCTGTATGATGGCCGTGTTATAGCTTATTCTAGTAAGGGCTCATGCACACGAATGTATTTTTTGTCCGTGTCTGTTCCGCTTTTTTTGCGGCCCGTATGTGGAACCTGAAATGACTCTGTGTGCAATCCGTGTCCATATGTCCCCCCCCCCCCCAAAAAAAAAACCACATGTCCTATTATAAGGATAGGACTGTTCTATTACGGGCCGGATGTTCTGTTCCGCAAAATGCTGAATGCACACGGCTGGTATCCGTGTTTTGCGCATCCACAATTTGCAGACCGCAAAACAACAACAGTCGTGTGCATGAGCTCTAATAGACCATTTTAGAGGATGGTCTTAAGGAGGTCTTAAATAAGCCTAAGACACATTATAAAGAATATATTGGGCAATTACACGACTAACAAGCAGAATAATGAGTGCAGCTCTGGAGTATAATACAGGATGTAACTCAGGATCAGTACAGGATAAGTAATGTAATGTATGTACACAGTGACTCCACCAGCAGAATAGTGAGTGCAGCTCTGGAGTATAATACATGATGTAACTCAGGATCAGTACAGGATAAGTAATGTAATGTATGTACACAGTGACTGCACCAGCAGAATAGTGAGTGCAGCTCTGGAGTATAATACAGGATGTAACTCAGGATCAGTACAGGATAAGTAATGTAATGTATGTACACAGTGACTGCACCAGCAGAATAGTGAGTGCAGCTCTGGAGTATAATACAGGATGTAACTCAGGATCAGTACAGGATAAGTGATGTAATGTATGTACATAGTGAATCCACCAGCAGAATAGTGAGTGCAGCTCTGGAGTATAATACAGGATGTAACTCAGGATCAGTACAGGAGAAGTAATGTAATGTATGTACACAGTGACTGCACCAGCAGAATAGTGAGTGCAGCTCTGGAGTATAATACAGGATGTAACTCAGGATCAGTACAGAATAAGTAATGTATGTACACAGTGACTCCACCAGCAGAATAGTGAGTGCAGCTCTGGAGTATAATACAGGATGTAACTCAGGATCAGTACAGAATAAGTAATGTATGTACACAGTGACTCCACCAGCAGAATAGTGAGTGCAGCTCTGGAGTATAATACAGAATGTAACTCAGGATCAGTACAGGATAAGTGATGTAATGTATGTACACAGTGACTGCACCAGCAGAATAGTGAGTGCAGCTCTGGAGTATAATGCAGGATGTAACTCAGGGTCAGTACAGGATAAGTAATGTAATGTATGTACACAGTGACTCCACCAGCAGAATAGTGAGTGCAGCTCGGAAGTATAATACAGGATGTAGCTCAGGATCAGTACAGGATACGTAATGTATGTACACAGTGACTGCACCAGCAGAATAGTGAGTGCAGCTCTGGAGTATAATACAGGATGTAACTCAGGATCAGTACAGGATAAGTAATGTATGTATACAGAGACTCCACCAGCAGAATAATGAGTGCAGCTCTGGAGTATAATACAGGATGTAACTCAGGATCAGTATAGGATAAGTAATGTAATGTATGTACACAGTGACTGCACCAGCAGAATAGTGAGTGCAGCTCTGGAGTATAATGCAGGATGTAACTCAGGGTCAGTACAGGATAAGTAATGTAATGTATGTACACAGTGACTGCACCAGCAGAATAGTGAGTGCAGCTCTGGAGTATAATACAGGATGTAACTCAGGGTCAGTACAGGATAAGTAATGTAATGTATGTACACAGTGACTGCACCAGCAGAATAGTGAGTGCAGCTCTGGAGTATAATACAGGATGTAACTCAGGATCAGTACAGAATAAGTAATGTATGTACACAGTGACTCCACCAGCAGAATAGAGAGTGCAGCTCTGGAGTATAATACAGGATGTAACTCAGGATCAGTACAGAATAAGTAATGTATGTACACAGTGACTGCACCAGCAGAATAGTGAGTGCAGCTCTGGAGTATAATACAGGATGTAACTCAGGATCAGTACAGGATAAGTAATGTAACATTATTTGCAATGGGAAGGCATTGTTTATTCAGATTTATTCTACATCTAAACTGCAGAACTTACTTCTTATGTTGCAGACATTTTTTGTGACTATTAAATCAATTCCTTACATTTGAATCGAGTTGTTCCTGAATCAGGTGCAAGAATTTCTACAAGCCCTATTCAGATCGACAGAACAGTAGCAGAAATTTATGCAACAATTATGCCTTGTGTGAACATCCCCTTACATAACGGAGCTTTTATTCCTGTGTGTGGAGCAGGTTCGACTTGGCTTTCCTTGTAACATCAGGTGATGCAACCCCAGGCAGTGGTCCAACTTTATGGGCAACAGCAGTGGCCTGGGTTTTGTAGCACATCGCACATCTGCTTAGTCATCCTGAGTGCAGTAACCCCCAGGGTGTAGATGTACGGGGGTCCTGGTGCCTGCGAGGGCTCCTCTGCCACATAAGAAGACTCCAGTAATATAGATGACACATGGTAGGTGGGGGCCCTTTAACAGATTTTGCATTGGGGTCCAGGACCTTCAGCTTACACCTCTTTAAATCCCTTACCCAAAGCCCACAGAACTATGTGCCAAGATACTGACCCACAGCTTTGCCATGCAGCTCTCTGAACGCTTTGCTGGTTCATACCTGATTTGTAGGATGCCAGGACCAAACCTTCATCCGGCATCTCAAATATGGTGTCCACATCCATCTTGCCCTCATCCAGTATACTTTCCACCGTCAGGTAGTCATTTGCTTGGAGGGCCCGGAGAAGCGTGTCCTTCAGGAGCTGGTTTGACAGGGTGCGGGTACATCTCTGTCCGGCATTCGTGCCCATGTCTGCAGCGAGTGGCAGTAAACATGTCCTCTACCTATAAGAAGCTAAAGTCGTGGCTGGGCATCGGTAACTCTATCACCCGGCCATGGCTGCCCTGACTATTTATACCCTGCAACTTGTAAACTTTGGAGGAACTAATTTTAGATGACACTGTGGACACAGGATCCATGATGACTTTCTCAGGTGTCCGTCGTGATAAAGAAACATCCTGAGGACAGAGGAACACCTCAATGCAAAGCGCTTGTACCGGACTATCTACATAGACTTGAATGGAGCGGTGGACAGGCATGTGCTGCATCCATCGTGCGCACTACTTGGGGTTTCTTAAAGTACATATATGTCGTGATGCCAGTAGCAGTGAAGCAACACGGGCACAGGGCCCCTTATTAGTGATATAGTGGTAGTTGATGGTACCCAGGTGTAGGAATGCCAGAGTGGTGTAGGGTGGCCTAAATGTCCCTTAATGGTGTTGCATGTGTCACGGTGCTCCTACTTGGATACGCTGGAACCCCAGACGTGGCCTTCCGAAGTGCAGAAAAAGGGGGTAGTTGATGAAGGGGATGAAAGAAATAACTTGAGTCCAGACCTTGTGATAACAGCTTTACTTGGATAAACATTTTTCCAAACGATTTACAGGCTTTATCTTGGTTTCCAGCAGGCTTTGGCATTAACTGTGGCAGGCAAACTCCTCTCTGCTACATCTGTTGCTCTCTGGCTCTGCTGTGCTAACAGGCTGGCTCTAGATCTCAGCTTCTTCTTTATGCAGTAATTCACTTTCTGTAATCTAGTCTGTCTTTAGCTGTATCCAGGGTAAACTTTACTCCTGGTTTCTGAGGCTTCAGACTTCTGCCTCCAGGTCCAGCTGAGCTGATGGTGATAGGGCTTGTCCAACAGGGATGGGCTACTGCTGCCTTCCCCCTAGCAGGGGGTAACCTTTCCCCTAGCAGGGGGTAAGCTAGACTCTAAACTAAAACTCCTCCCTCCCTGCAGCAAGCGGGAAAACGCCCACCACACCACAGAGGGGGGTTAGAATGGAAAGGAAGGCTCCATTCTCTGTCCCTGTAGATCTGCCATTTATGCTGCCACCTGCTGGTGAACCAGGCACATTACATGTTAACATAAACTGCTTCAAACACAGGAATGCACATTGCAAAAGTTACATGTGATGACATGAGGTTGACCATAGGAGACAGTAGCAAGGTGCAGGAGTGGTAACGACACTCTGGGGCCTTACACATGCATGTGAGCATGGGCCCATGTTCTCATGATCGGCCGGGACTACAGCAGTTGACCAAACACTTATCCCTTATCCTGTGGTTGTCATAATGGGACAACTCCTTTAACCTCTTAAGGACATGGCTCATTATGGTCTTTTTTCTTCTGTTTTTGCCTTAATTCTGATAGGTATAATTTTTGTTACTAAACTGTCAGCAGCCTACAATCATGTACAGATGAGCTGGTCATTTAAGGGGTTAAATGGTGATTGACCCTTAATCCATGCAATTGCACGGATACAAACCCTCTGCATTTACAGCACTGTAAAAAAAATAATAATAATTACCGCGCAGATTTACAAAAACACAACAGCCTTTTTTCCCCAGGAACAGCGCCACACCTGTCTGTGCCTGGTATTGCGGCTCAATTCCATTCAATGAAGCGGAACTGCAATATCACACACAGTCTGTGGACAGGGGTGGAGCTGTTTTTGGAAGGAAGTAGCCATGTGTTGCTAAACCTCTAGAACCTATTGATTACCATCAGTTTCTCTTTAGAGCTAGCAAAGTAAAAAAGGTCCCCAAAGTGATTGAGAACCCTGCGGGCCTTTACCCATTTTACCTCAGTGTTAGAGCGATTTAAAGTTTTATGTGAATGAAGCTTAATCACCATAAAAGATTCAAAAATATAAAAGTTATGCAAGACAAGGGTGAACTGTCTCCAAAGACTGAAACGCGTTGTGGTGGACACCATTTGTTGACCATCTGCCTGACACTGCGAAGCTGTATATGGGGTCGGCACTTAGAGGTCCGCGGTGCTGTCACGGATGGTGTTGCAGAAAGCTGGAACTTATAAATAACCATCCGACTGGCTTGATCCCAAACTAAGGAGCATATGGGTGAGCCCTATAAAACCCCTAGAGCTCTCCCTGACTGCTATGCCCATGCAAAGGTCTTTATGGTAGACAATTGCATGCCCTCGTACCTAATACTATGTGACACCTGAAAACCCTATAATTGTGAGGGGACACGACCACCGGCTCCCTGCACTTAATACGGACGGAGTCAGGGTCACCTAGAATCAAGCCAGCAAGGAAACACAAATAAAGGAAACAGACTTATCTGAGGAATCAGCAGAAGCAGCCTCCAGCAGTGAACACAATCCAGGAAGAAGTATAAACCGCAAAGTGAGGCAGCATGGGAGGGAATATAAAGGGAGACAATTAGTGTAAATAGCTGGGAGAAGGAAAGGAGATGACAAAGTGAAACCAAAACAAAGAACGTCATGCAGGTAGAGAAGAACATCTAACAGACCTTCTCACAGAAGTGGCGGTGACAGGTGCACATGGCAGGGTAAATCCCGATATGGTACAGTAGGAAAGATCCCGGCACTCGCTTCCTTCCTTCAATATGCTTATTCAAACATCAGTTACAATAAGGAGACACGTTTCGGCCCGTCCTGAGCCTTTTTCAACCGTTGAAAAAGGCTCAGGATGGGCCGAAAATAGGTCATCAGTATCTGATCGTTGGGGGTCCGACACTCCTGTGAGCGTCTTTGAATTTTCACAGGTTACATTGTATAGCTGCTGTGCTTGGTGTCGCAGCTCAGCCCCATTCGCTCCTAGGCCACGTGACACATGAACCTGTATTGACTTTGCCTAGGAAAAGCTGAAAGAAGGCCTTGGTGCTCACAGGAGAGCCGGTGCCTTCTCAAAGAGCTGATCGGCCGAGGTCCCCTGGTGTCGGACCCCCACCGATCAGGTACTACTGATGACCTATCCTGATCAGGATTTAAATCTCAGAAAACGCCTTTAAAGTCCTTCTATCAGTGATACCATAACAGGACTCAACAATAAAACGCTTGTTTTCCAGTGGTGCTGAAAAAAGCAAGAGAATAAAGGAAAGGAATTCATAGAGAACCTGCCAAAGGTCTCCAATTTCTTCACTAGGATGTCAGAAGATGCTGGTCTTATCGTTTCTCCTGAGACTTCCAAGTTGCAGTAGCCATTAAGCATAGAAGAGATGGTAAGTGAAACTAACCTTACCATAATTTGTGATGAGATGGTGCCTCAAGCCTCGGAGGAGCGGAAGATGGGAGGGGTAGTGGCTCTGGCAGTTAATCACAGTAGCAATCCTCAAACTGTTGCTCCCTAACCGGTCAGTGACAGGAGTACTGTCATCAGCTTTATCTCATCATTTAAATACAGTACAGACCAAAAGTTTGGACACACCTTCTCATTCAAAGAGTTTTCTTTATTTTCATGACTATGAAAATTGTACATTCACACTGAAGGCATCAAAACTATGAATTAACACATGTGGAATTATATACATAACAAAAAAGTGTGAAACAACTGAAAATATGTCATATTCTAGGTTCTTCAAAGTAGCCACCTTTTGCTTTGATTACTGCTTTGCACACTCTTGGCATTCTCTTGATGAGCTTCAAGAGGTAGTCACCTGAAATGGTCTTCCAACAGTCTTGAAGGAGTTCCCAGAGATGCTTAGCACTTGTTGGCCCTTTTGCCTTCACTCTGCGGTCCAGCTCACCCCAAACCATCTCGATTGGGTTCAGGTCTGGTGACTGTGGAGGCCAGGTCATCTGGCGCAGCACCCTCATCACTCTCCTTCATGGTCAAATAGCCCTTACACAGCCTGGAGGTGTGTTTGGGGTCATTGTCCTGTTGAAAAATAAATGATGGTCCAACTAAACGCAAACTGGATGGAATAGCATGCCGCTGCAAGATGCTGTGGTAGCCATGCTGGTTCAGTATGCCTTCAATTTTGAATAAATCCCCAACAGTGTCACCAGCAAAGCACCCCCACACCATCACACCTCCTCCTCCATGCTTCACGGTGGGAACCAGGCATGTAGAGTCCATCCGTTCACCTTTTCTGCGTCGCACAAAGACACGGTGGTTGGAACCAAAGATCTCAAATTCGGACTCATCAGACCAAAGCACAGATTTCCACTGGTCTAATGTCCATTCCTTGTGTTCTTTAGCCCAAACAAGTCTGTTCTGCTTGTTGCCTGTCCTTAGCAGTGGTTTCCTAGCAGATATTCTACCATGAAGGCCTGATTCACACAGTCTCCTCTTAACAGTTGTTCTAGAGATGTGTCTGCTGCTAGAACTCTGTGTGGCATTGACCTGGTCTCTAATCTGAGCTGCTGTTAACCTGCGATTTCTGAGGCTGGTGACTCGGATGAACTTATCCTCCGCAGCAGAGGTGACTCTTGGTCTTCCTTTCCTGGGGCGGTCCGCATGTGAGCCAGTTTCTTTGTAGCGCTTGATGGTTTTTGTGACTGCACTTGGGGACACTTTCAAAGTTTTCCCAATTTTTCGGACTGACTGACCTTCATTTCTTAAAGTAATGATGGCCACTCGTTTTTCTTTACTTAGCTGCTTTTTTCTTGCCATAATACAAATTCTAACAGTCTATTCAGTAGGACTATCAGCTGTGTATCCACCTGACTTCTCCACAACGCAACTGATGGTCCCAACCCCATTTATAAGCCATGAAATCCCACTTATTAAACCTGACAGGGCACACCTGTGAAGTGAAAACCATTTCAGGTGACTACCTCTTGAAGCTCATCAAGAGAATGCCAAGAGTGTGCAAAGCAGTAATCAAAGCAAAAGGTGGCTACTTTGAAGAACCTAGAATATGACATATTTTCCGTTGTTTCACACTTTTTTGTTATGTATATAATTCCACATGTGTTAATTCATAGTTTTGATGCCTTCAGTGTGAATCTACAATTTTCATAGTCATGAAAATAAAGAAAACTCTTTGAATGAGAAGGTGTGTCCAAACTTTTGGTCTGTACTGTAGATCCCGGCAGGATTAACTTTTTCTGCCGGGAACTATCTTTAAAAACATAATTACTTTAGTTTTGATGGAGAATTCTTTCTGCAGAAACCTCCCACCCCTTCCAGAGCTCCCACCCAAACATCCCCACAGCCCTCCCCAGTGCCGTCCACAGATATCACCCCCTTTAGTGCCGTCCACAGATATCCCCCCCTTCAGTGCCGTCCACAGATATCCCCCCTTCAGTGCCGTCCACAGATATCCCCCCCTTCAGTGCCGTCCACAGATATCCCCCCCTTCAGTGCCGTCCACAGATATCCCCCTTCAGTGCCGTCCACAGATATCCCCCCTTCAGTGCCGTCCACAGATATCCCCCCCTTCAGTGCCGTCCACAGATATCCCCCCCTTCAGCGCCGTCCACAGATATCCCCCCCTTCAGTGCCGTCCACAGATATCCCCCCCTTCAGTGCTGTCCACAGATATCCCCCCTTCAGTGCCGTCCACAGATATCCCCCCCTTCAGTGCCGTCCACAGATATCCCCCCCTTCAGTGCCGTCCACAGATATCCCCCCTTCAGTGCCGTCCACAGATATCCCCCCCTTCAGTGCCGTCCACAGATATCCCCCCCTTCAGTGCCGTCCACAGATATCCCCCCCTTCAGTGCCGTCCACAGATATCCCCCCCTTCAGTGCTGTCCACAGATATCCCCCCTTCAGTGCCGTCCACAGATATCCCCCCCTTCAGTGCCGTCCACAGATATCCCCCCTTTAGTGCCATCCACAGATATCCCCCCCTTCAGTGCCGTCCACAGATATCCCCCCCTTCAGTGCCGTCCACAAATACCCCCCCTTCAGTGCCGTCCACAGATATCCCCCCCCCCCACCCAGAGCCGCTTCCTAGCTAATTTATGCACTGTACTTGCCTCTGTGAAATTGAAGAGAGCGCCGTAATCTCGCACAGGCGCACTGGCAGAGGCCAGGAAGACGGTGCATGCGCACTTCGATGCCTCTGCTAGGGCGCCTGTGCGAGATTACGGCGCTTCTCTTAAATTTCACAGAGGCAAGTGCAGTGCATAAATTAGCTAGGAGGCGGCGCTGGGCGGGGAGATTGCAGGCACAGGCAGCATCGCTTTGCTACCTGTGCCATTCGCAGCGCGTCCTGCGCTAGTGCGCTGATAAAGTCCGATCACTGCGCGGGCCGCATAACACGGCCCCGCGGGCCGTAGGTTGGGCATCACTGCCCTACAGCAATGGCAACACATTTAAAATTTCAGCTTATATTAATTGCAACACTGCATTTGTTGTATATCTGACTGGTTGCATAAGGAATAAGGAAACAATAATAATGATAAGTCCACGAATGCCTCAGCAGTGTCCAATCATTTTTTACGGACATTCACAAATGTTTCTCTTTTTGTGGGATTGAACGAGTGGACAGGCCTCACAGAGGAAGAAACTTTTGTCCCGGGAAACCTTTTGGATCTTTAAGAATCCCAAAGGGTCTGATTAACAGACAGAATGTTATATTTGAATAATTCTATAATTTGTTTATACAGAAAGTTTTGAGTGAATGTAATTCTAGTGTCAACAGCGCCTTCAGTTCATTCCATGATGTATATACTCCAAATCAGGTTTATGCAATTATCTGGGCAATCAACTAATTAATGACGCTCAGTGATTTTCACATGTGTATTTTAATTGTTGAATTACATACACACTGCCTGTCCAAAAAAAGTCGCCACCGGATTTAACTAAGCAAATAGTTAGGAGCCTCCTATTGGATAATTACTGCATGGGCGATTATCTTTCAGCTGGCAACAAGTTATTTAACCCCAACTGGTGCAATGAGTTGCTTCTCATTTCTTAAACAACCATCTCGATAGACACATCTCGTGGTCATGGAAAAGATGTTAGTCTGTTTGAGAAGGGTGAAATCATTGGCATGCATCAAGCAGAGGAAACATCTAAGGAGATTGCAGAAACTACTAAAATCGGGTTAAGAACTGTCCAACGCATTATTAAAAACTGGAAGGATAGTGGGGACCCATCGTATTCGAGGGAGAAATGTGGCGGGAAACATATCCTGAATGATCGTGATCGGTGATCTCTTTAACGTAGGGTGAAATCAAATCGAAGAAAAACAACAGTAGAACTCAGGGCTATGTTTAATAGCTATGTTCAGGGCTATGTTTAATAGTGAAAGTAAGAGCATTTCCACACGCACAATGTTAAGGGAACTCAAGGGATTGGGACTGAACAGCTGTGTAACCGTAAGAAAACCACTAATCAGTGAGGCAAACCAGAAAAAAAGGCTTCAATTTGCTCGGGAGCATAAAGATTGGACTCTGGAGCAATGAAAGAAGGTCATGTGGTCTGATGAGTCCAGATTTACCCTGTTCCAGAGTGATGGGCGCATCAGGGTAAGAAGAGAGGCAGATGAAGTGATGCCCCCATCATGCCCAGTGCCTACTGTACAAGCCTGTGGGGGCAGTGCTATGATCTGGGGTTGCTGCAGTTGGTCAGGTCTAGGTTCACCAACAGTATGTGCTCCAAGAATGAGGTCAGCGACTACCTGAACATACTGAATGACCAGGTTATTCCATCAATGTTTTTTTTTCTTCCCTGATGGCACGGGCATATTCCAAGATGACAATGCCAGCATTCATCGGGCTCAAATTGTGAAAGAGTGGTTCAGGGAGCATGATACGTCATTGTCACACATGGATTGGCCACCACAGAGTCCAGACCTTTACCTCATTGAGAATCTTTGGGATGTGCTGGAGAAGGCTTTGCGCAGCAGTCAGACTCTGCCATCATCAATGCAAGATCTTGGTGAAAAATTAATGCAACACTGGATGGAAATAAATCTTGTGACATTGCAGAAGCTTATCGAAACAATGCCACAGCGAATGCCTGCCGGAATCAAAGCTAAAGGCTTTTTTTTGGTGGCAACTTTTATTCTTTTTTTAGAACAGGCAGTGTATATATATACTGAACCAGCATGGCTACCACAGCATCTTGCAGCGGCATGCTATTCCATCCGGTTTGCGTTTAGTTGGACCATCATTTACTGTATATATATATATATATATATATATATACAGTACAGACCAAAAGTTTGGACACACCTTCTCATTCAAAGAGTTTTCTTTATTTTCATAAACCATAAGTGAGCACCCTTACTACGTCTACTCCACTGGGACTTCACAGGTACTTGTAAACTGGCATGTCACGGTCAGACGGAACTCCAAAGACGATCCTTTATTTTTTTGCAAGATACAAGGAGATAAAACGTTGATGCATTTCAGGCTACAATAGCCCATTTTCAAAACATATAAATATATATACAGTACAGACCAAAAGTTTGGACACACCTTCTCATTCAAAGAGTTTTCTTTATTTTCATGACTATGAAAATTGTAGATTCACACTGAAGGCATCAAAACTATGAATTAACACATGTGGAATTATATACATAACAAAAAAGTGTGAAACAACTGAAAATATGTCATATTCTAGGTTCTTCAAAGTAGCCACCTTTTGCTTTGATTACTGCTTTGCACACTCTTGGCATTCTCTTGATGAGCTTCAAGAGGTAGTCACCTGAAATGGTCTTCCAACAGTCTTGAAGGAGTTCCCAGAGATGCTTAGCACTTGTTGGCCCTTTTGCCTTCTCTCTGCGGTCCAGCTCACCCCAAACCATCTCGATTGGGTTCAGGTCTGGTGACTGTGGAGGCCAGGTCATCTGGCCCAGAACCCCATCACTCTCCTTCATGGTCAAATAGCCCTTACACAGCCTGGAGGTGTGTTTGGGGTCATTGTCCTGTTGAAAAATAAATGATGGTCCAACTAAACGCAAACCGGATGGAATAGCATGCCGCTGCAAGATGCTGTGGTAGCCATGCTGGTTCAGTATGCCTTCAATTTTGAATAAATCCCCAACAGTGTCACCAGCAAAGTACCCCCACACCATCACACCTCCTCCTCCATGCTTCACGGTGGGAACCAGGCATGTAGAGTCCATCCGTTCACCTTTTCTGCGTCGCACAAAGACACTGTGGTTGGAACCAAAGATCTCAAATTTGGACTCATCACACCAAAGCACAGATTTCCACTGGTCTAATGTCCATTCCTTGTGTTCTTTAGCCCAAACATGTCTCTTCTGCTTGTTGCCTGTGCTTAGCAGTGGTTTCCTAGCAGATATTCTACCATGAAGGCCTGATTCACACAGTCTCCTCTTAACAGTTGTTCTAGAGATGTGTCTGCTGCTAGAACTCTGTGTGGCATTGACCTGGTCTCTAATCTGAGCTGCTGTTAACCTGCGAATTCTGAGGCTGGGGACTCGGATGAACTTATCCTACGCAGCAGAGGTGACTCTTGGTCTTCCTTTCCTGGGGTGGTCCGCATGTGAGCCAGTTTCTTTGTAGCGCTTGATGGTTTTTGTGACTGCACTTGGGGACACTTTCAAAGTTTTCCCAATTTTTCGGACTGACTGACCTTAATTTCTTAAAGTAATGATGGCCACTCGTTTTTCTTTACTTAGCTGCTTTTTTCTTGCCATAATACAAATTCTAACAGTCTATTCAGTAGGACTATCAGCTGTGTATCCACCTGACTTCTCCACCACACAACTGATGGTCCCAACCCCATTTATAAGGCAAGAAATCCCACTTATTAAACCTGACAGGGCACACCTGTGAAGTGAAAACCATTTCAGGTGACTACCTCTTGAAGCTCATCAAGAGAATGCCAAGAGTGTGCAAAGCAGTAATCAAAGCAAAAGGTGGCTACTTTGAAGAACCTAGAATATGACATATTTTCAGTTGTTTCACACTTTTTTGTTATGTATATAATTCCATATGTGTTAATTCATAGTTTTGATGCCTTCAGTGTGAATCTACAATTTTCATAGTCATGAAAATAAAGAAAACTCTTTGAATGAGAAGGTGTGTCCAAACTTTTGGTCTGTACTGTATATATATATATATGTTTTGAAAATGGGCTATTGTAGCCTGAAATGCATCAACGTTTTATCTCCTTGTATCTTGCAAAGAAATAAAGGATCGCCTTTGGAGTTCCGTCTGACCGTGACATGCCAGTTTACAAGTACCTGTGAAGTCCCAGTGGAGTAGACGTAGTAAGGGTGCTCACTTATGGTTTATAACACTGAGAAGGGTGTATTAGCAACATCCCTCTTACTGCAGTAAAGTCTTTTTCAGTCTTAAACACCGAATACCTTACTGACTGACTCCAGTGCTCGACCGTGCAGATTCTGGACCTTCTACTTCTTTGTTTCCTCTCTCCGGAGTACTGTGAAATAGAGATGGCTTTCTCGATGCAAAGCTAGAAGGAGTAAGCACATGTAGCTCCTCTCACTTCCTCAACTAACACACTACCCACCTACAGTACCCTGAATTAGGGGCGGACCTAAGTCCAACACAGCTTCCTACAAGGGCAGTCAGGATTGTTAACCCTGACTGATCCATATAGAGCTATATTGAGTCATGCAATACACCAGATATTACAACAAGAAACTATTTGCAAGTACCCTATTCTGGGGTACTGCAATGGTACATTGGCCTGAAAGATGACCAACAGCGATGCGAAATTGTCAAACACTGGCCAGTTCAAATAAAGGATCTTGATTTTTCTTAAATTGACGGCAAAGTCCCTCGTCCTTGACAGTTACCACGTGAAGATGAAAAATGGAACGAAAATACATAGAAATCAGCTAGTTTATTCAGCGAGCAGCGATTCTGTGTTTTGCTTGTGTTGCACACTCTTTGAAAATGTTTGCTCTTAGTAGTGTTGGCTATCGCTCGTGGATTAGTATTTGCAACCATTTTAGAGAGCATGAAGAAAGCAGCAAATCGTGCAAGTATGTCAGGCCTGGCATGAATTAGTAGAGAGGCTAAATCAGGCACAACTATGGCCGATTGCAAACGTTTAACCCCTTAGATGCCGTGGCGAATTGTGGTCACCTTGGAGGTGATATAGTAGATAAATGTGACCTGCACTCAGACAGTTAATTGCAGGTGCACATAGAGGACCTCAAGGTCACGTATCAAGTCTAAAAAACCTATGGCACTCCAGAAAATTGCTTGTTAGCGCTTTATTAAATCACGCAGAATTCAAAAATTTACATCCAGATGCTAGAAGTTATGAATGGATTGTGAACAGTCTGCAGTAAGGGTACAGAGGGGAGGTAACCAGTTAGGGGTGTGCCGCTGCACAGTCTGACAATGACAGCACTGACTGGGTAAAGAAGTTCTCCAAGATTTTGATACTGATGACTTATCCTCTGGAACCACCCAGTTCCTCCCCTCTTGATAGGAGTGGGCTGGTCCTGCTTCCTACCAGAAGGGGGAGTTCAAATCCAGACAGACTGATGTTGGAAGCATATGCCAGAGCTCATACTCTAAGGGACCGTATCCAGTTCTCCTGTGAGATCTTTATTCCTGGAAGATAGACAGAATTGTGGCCACTTCTTCCAAAAGCCTAGACAGCAGAGTTACCAGCAAAATTACATACCCTGCTGCAGGTGAGATACTATAGCTTAGACAACTATCACCTAGACCACATTCAGTCAAATATCAAGCCTGTATCACATTGTGGATACCTATATTCACAAGTGCCTGCTAGTGCCATTTAATTGCCACCCAAACAGCCACCATACCTTACCATCTGGTGACCAAAATGGCACTTTGTACCTACTACTGCTGGATGTACCACCAGTTATATTTTGCACTAAGTAAAGAGAGACTTTTATACTTTTACTTCTGACCTGATTCTTCAAACTACTTTTCCACTGCACCAATCCCCAGGGAGCAACAGCCTAAGAGAGTACACCATGACACAACACCTCATCAGGGCTATTACCACTTCAATCCTCTGCACTGGCTCCTCAGGGGTTTGATACATTGTCTGGTTGGTTTGTAGGGCAGATTGAAAAACCCATCTGAGGTTGCTATCTGGGTAGCCCCCATCAGTAAATCATGTACGCAAGTCCCTGTCCTGCTTTAGGGATTCCCTGTCTTCAATGGGTACGGATGACTACTTTACCACTTTAGTATAGGGAGGTAGTGTAGGTTTACAAAAACTGCAGTATTCGACTTCCCTTGTATATTCTATGAAATACGTACATCTAAGACTGGTAAGAGTGTTAAATTCCATCTCATACCTAATGAGTTAATTAAGATCACTGAATACCAAATAAAAAGCCACCGGTCGGGAGCTCGCCAAGAGTAATCTTGGCCAAAATGATGAATGCACGGGATAAAGATTCTATTATGAAAAATAAAAGAAATCTCCCGCCCTTAGAATATAATGGCAGGAAAATACTAATCTATCTGGATTACTCGAGGGCAACCCAAGCTAAGCGTCGAGAATTTAGGGAAGTCAAGAAGAGAATGGCGGCCGCTAAGATTAAATACTCTTTATTCTACCCCACTAAATTGAGAGTGATTTACCAGGAACAAGTACATTTTTTCACTCACACTGAAGAGGTTCAAGAATGGCTGGATGATAGGGGGATAGGCTCGTTATCAAGTAAATATGGTATTAGTAGAATATGTATAAATGGAGCCAGAGGGGCAGGTGGGAGGGAGGGGTGACGGTTAAGAGGTTGGCGAACGGTTGGTTCGTTTGGCCAGGATGGGAGGGTAATAGGGTGATGGGAAGGTTAGGGTGGGTAGATGGGATCTCGGTGGTTGCTGTGGTCTGCTCTCTCTCTACCCCCTTCTCTGCCTGCCTTCGGGCGGGTTCTGAAGGTTGTATCACTGTGCATAAAAATATACGAATAGAATACTGAAGTGGAATATACGTGGAATGGCCGAGAGAGCTAAGCGGGTGGTCATATATATTTGATGTAATTGCGAGACATCTTCCCGCAATAGTATGCCTTTTGGAAACACACCTTATAAATGAGAATATTAACTATGTGAAAAGGAAATGGGCAAAATATGACTACCATGCTTGCTGTTCGACATATTCCCAGGGTGTTAGTGTGTATGTCCACAGAACTATGGATTATATTCCAATAGCCCATAGAATTGACAGAGAAGGTAGATTTGTTATCTGAATGGCACTGTCTGTATATTGCAATAGGAGAAGAGAAAAAAGAGGTTGAGTAATTCCACCAGGGTTTATTAGCCCTGGGGAACAGGCGCCAGAGGGATGGAGAAGATGTTAGTGTGAATAAAGTAAAATAAGATAGCACCACCGTCTAAGTGTCGTTCGGTAATTATTTTAGGGAAGGCAGCACAAGTGTTAAAGGGAGTTGAAAAAAAAATTTCAATCCCAACAGACACATACCAGTAATGGATGAATCTTGTCTGGTGGTTCCAAACCTACTGAATGGGTCCAACCGGACGTGACTCAAAAAAGGGTAACACTAGATGTGTCAGCCCTTTACACCAATATCAGACACGAACTGGGGATTGCTGCTATAATCCATACGTTATCCCAGGATATACAGATGCCAGACAATTAGAGAGATTTCATTGGTAGGGCCATAGAATTTATTTTAAAACATAATTATTTCACTTTTAATAACAACTTTTATCTACAAACTCAAGGCACTGCAATGGGCACCAAATTTGCGCCTTCCTACGCTAATTTGTTTATGGGTATGTTTGAGGAGAAGATTGGCCTTTTATCCCATCCTAATACTAAATTTTATCGTAGGTTTATAGACGAAATTATTTTTATTTGGAAGGGTGATAGTGTTAAATTATGTAATTTTATTGAGGAACTGAATTTAAATGATTGGAATTTAACCTTTACTCTGGAATACAGTACCATATCGGTCATCTTTTTAGATCTCAAACTCACTATAGAAAGCAATAAAATTGTTACGCAAACTCATTTTAAGACGGTTGATGCAAATAGTTATTTGGAATATACAAGTTGTCATCACTCCAAGTGGATTAGGAATATACCCTTTAGTCAGGGGTGGGATTCAAATTTTTAACAACAGGTTCCCTACTCAGCGGTGGATACGCAGCGCGTCACGAGTCACGACACATATTTATATACACCGCTCCATGTTCTCACATTGCTTCTCCCCACAGATTCATGGCCCCCTCCATGTTCTCACATTGCTTCTCCCCACAGATTCATGGCCCCTCCATGTTCTCACATTGCTTCTCCCCACAGATTCATGGCCCCTCCATGTTCTCACATTGCTTCTCCCCACATGGCCCCCTCCATGTTCTCACATTGCTTCTCCCCACAGATTCATGGCCCCCTCCATGTTCTCACATTGCTTCTCCCCACATGGCCCCCTCCATATTCTCACATAGCTTCTCCCCACAGATTCATGGCTCCCTCCATGTTCTCAAACTTCTCATATAGCTTCTCCCCACAGATTCATGGCCCCCTCCATTTTTGTTATGTTGTCACATTTCAATTTCAGCCCCTGGTCGGTGGTTAATGCCAACTTGTCAGTGTCACACAAATCACACTCAACCAACCAGGCTGTCCTGACCTGTTCAGACTCCTTTCTGTTAGGCTAGGGGCCGGCTCTTCAATCTTTCATGGCTGTGTGTGGGGTGTGGACTGTCAGCAACTAGGGCACTCTGCAGACAGTGAGAGGACTCCTCTCTCCTTCTCTGTTCTGGGCTGGCAGCTTCGCGCCTCTGCTCACTCTCAAGACACTCCCCTTTGTAAATATTATTCCCCCTGTATATTATAATGGCCCCCATTTTATTATTAATATAATGGCCCCCTCTTTGTTATTAATTTAATGGCCCCCACTTTATTATTAGTATAATGGTCCCCTCTTTATTATTAATATAATGGCCCCCACTTTATTATTAATATAATGGCCCCCTCTTTATTATTAATATAATGGCCCCCTCTTTATTATTAATATAATGACCCCCACTTTAATAATAAAGAGGGGGCCATTACATTAATAACAAAGAGGGAGCCATTACATTAATAATAAAGAGGGGGCCATTATATTAATAATAAAGAGGGGGCCATTACATAGTGGAGTACCGCTTAAAAAAGCTGCTCTTACTCTGTGGGCAAAATAGATGTGTTTCCCTGTGTGTGGCCACCTTAAATATTGTCATCAACCCCATCCATAACTCTTGTTTGGCTAAAAGAATCTAAACATTGGGTCAGGATGAGGGGAAGGTGGAGTAGGCACCTGCTTAGGAGAAATAATTAATACTTACCTCTCTCTCCTTCACAGCTTGTGGCATCCTGGTACAGGCGGTCACCAATGCCTCGCTCACTGTGCCTTCCCGCGCCGCGTCATCGCGTCATCTCGCGAGATCCGCCGCAGGAGGTCACAGTGAGGTACGTGACTAAGTCCTGCGTCGCACCTCAACTGAAGCCGCTCCCCCGGCCCCTCCTCACTTCGCCTGCCCAGCTGCCCTGCACAGTGCGCGTCACACAGGGCCTCTCCTCTCGGCTTCCGCTCCGCCCCCACCCCTATAGCTACGCCACTGGTGCAGGCGCAGCTGCAGGACCGGGTCGGGATCCCTGCTTCTCACCGGTCCTGCGAACCGCCTGTAATTTTAACAAACGGTTCGGCAGAACCGGAGAGAACCGGCTGGATCCCATGCCTGCCTTTAGTCAATTAAAAAGGATTAGGAGGAACTGTTCTGATGACCACACTGCGAAGACCCAAATAGGTTTCCTTAAGAAAAGATTCAGGGACAAAGGGGACCCAAAAAAACTATTGGAAGATTCCATCAAAAGGATCTTGAAAACATCCCAATTGGATAGTCTACAACCGAAGGTTATAAATTCAGCATCGGGAACTAAAGACCCTGGCACAATGCGCCGTCTAAGTCTAGTTACCAGATATAGTTCCCAACATACCCTTATTCGAGAAATCCTAAGAAAAAATTGGTCCATACTATTAAAGGATCCCCTTTTGAACCAAGGCATCACCCCTACACCTATTCTGACATTCCGCAGAGCAAAAACTTAAAAAAATTTAGTGGCCCCCTCCTGTCCGAAACTAGATCACGCCCCAAACATAGAGAAAAGAATAAAAGTCACTCCGGGTATATTTAAGTGTAAGGGCAGTAGGTGTAAGTGTTGCCTTATGATCACAGATGGCATTAGTAACTATCAGAAATCCTTCGAACAGGCGAAATATATACGTTCAAACAGCATATGGATTGTGGCACGATGAATGTAATTTATCTCCTCCAATGCTCTTGTTCACTCTTTTACGTAGGCCGTACCTACACAAACCCTGCGTGAAAGAATGAACGAACACCGCTCTAACATTACGAGGAAAGTACTCACACACAGTGTCTCCAGACATTACGCTAAAATACATGATGGCGACCCAGCATGCTTGCGGGTGACACCAATTGAACAGGTCACACACTGTTTCCAGGTATTGTGTAAGAAGGAAATGTACTGGATATTCCACCTGAACACACTAACACCGTTTGGTCTTAATGAGTCCCTGGAATATGTGAATTTCTGAACCATATAGATCTTTGATTGGTTTAGGATTTTTTAGATATATGTTTTATGGAATCCCATTTTATCCCATGAACATTTTATTAGTCCTTCTAGTCCCATTTATTATATTATTTTATATTATTATACTAATATATAATGCCTTCATTTTTTCTATATTTATAGTTTTAGAGTTTGAAGGGAGAAAGAAGGGAAGGAAGGGAAGGGAAGAAGAAAAGGGAAGAGGGAATTTTATACTATATATTATATATTATGTATTGTATAGAGGAAATTCATCCATTATATATAAAGTTTGTTTTACTGAATATATGATCCTTTATTAGTCCATATTTAATCTCTTTATTCTTATCCCACATACCAATTCCTCTTTATATATATATATATTTTTTTTTATTCAATACTGACATGTCTTATATATAATCTAATATTTAGCCCATTTTATTTATTTATCCGCCTTTTTTTAATTTTTTTTAAAAATTTATTCACTGTCTAATACTTATAGGATCAAGGTATATATATTGATATATATAACACCTGATCCTTGCAATCTTATGATAGACCCTCTGTTGAATATCTGAGACCCCTGCGACATTATCCTGGACTGTTTGCCTTAAAGACTCTTGCGATGTCCTCCTGGACTGTCCACTCTATAGTGGAGTGCTAGATGTTACTGGTATCCCAATGTTATTGTTACCCCAGCTGATGGGAGGTTCTCGCCGGAAGCGCCGGAGAGCGCTGTGCGTTCCACTGTGGAACGCACAGGAAGTTACATCACAGGCCGCTTACCGAAAGTGGCTGTGCGTTCCACCCTGGAACGCATTGCGATTCGGCCGATTTTAGGCCCCTGATTATAGCCGGAATATAGGATAAAGGTATGACATCTGGTCAAGATAATTTAGCATTATACAGGAGGGAGTCGGTCCCCAGGCCTATTATAATCTTTGGTAGATCAGACATTGGAGAAATCCCTACTTCCGGTTTCGGGCCCTCTTTCCCTGGGACACCACCCCCATTTTAAGCGTCCATTAAAGGGGAAGTACACTCAGTGGGACTATCTCCTCCTTAAGTACTGGAGACCTCTGTCAAGGGACCCCTGAAGGTAAATTTTGGATATCCTAGTATAGTGTTTATAATACTAATTAATTCTAGTTGGATTATTGGTCTGGTCTAAACCAGAATTGGATAAGGAAGAAATATTTGCTTATATATATGGTACTGTCTATAAGCCTAACACCTAATAGTTTGACTTCCAATTGGAACCACATTTCATAGTACAGTTGTTTTTACACCTGGCCCTATCTGGACACCAACTTTTAATTTTTTATGTAATTTTTTATGTATTAGAATATGTGTGGATTAGAATATGTGCCTATTATTACTTTTTTTTTTATTTTTTTTATTTCTATATATATATGTTTTTTTGTTCTCAATTATTCTATATGTTTTATTCTTTTCTCAATACCCCTGAAGAAGGAGGGTTGTGAGACCTCCGAAACGCGTTGGGATATTTGGATTGTTCTACTGCAATAAACTGCATTTGATCAGAAGCCTTATCGTTTGGCGGCCATCAATTGATGCCATCTGACATGCGATCCTGGCTAGGGGGGCAGTTGGTCACGGGTGTCTTGAGATTTATCCTGTGACTACCCCCCCTGTGAAGTGAGTACTCTAACTTACAGAATCACCAACCTCCTCTTAGGATTTTTACTTTGTACCATCACCATTATCTGGTGTAAGGTGGGTATCTTTTACCACACCTATCTCCTCCATACTCTTGGGAGTGGCGCCTACTATAGTGTTTCCTTTTTTGAGTCACGTCCGGTTGGACCCATTCAGTAGGTTTGGAACCACCAGACAAGATTCATCCATTACTGGTAACTGTCTGTATATTGGCATTTGTGTATGTCCCTCCTCCATTTTCCATGTGTGTCATGTCATATTTGGCGGACTTTATTGGTTCCAGAGCACGGTGTGATGTCATGGACTTGGAGGAGGATAGATACTCTCAGGACCATCCCTATAAAGTAGATAACGAAAAATTAACATTGCTAAGAAGGATTTCCCGAGAAATGGCATTGATAGACATTTGGCGATATCTATATGGGGAAAAATTTTTTTTTTCCTGTTTCAGTCGGGCGAAAACTGTTATGTCTAGAATAGATTTAGCTTTAGCTAATCCTGATCTCTTAGACTGTGTAATAAAAATGAAGAATGAAATACATACAATATCGGACCACTCCCCAATAGTAGTTACGATAAAAAATGGGGAATGTTAAAAAGAAAACAAGGAGTTTCAGATTAAATCCCCATTGGATGAAATTGGTTAAGGATCAGGAAAATATAATAAGGGAGATCCGAGAATTTTGGCGATGGAAAGCTCCATCAGCATCCATGCATATAGTATGGGATTCTTTATGAGCATTCTTGCGCGGGGTGTATATAGCCAAGATTAATTGGAAAAAGAAAGAATATGCAGCAAAAGAATTAGCTTTAAAAAAAAAGGGTTCAGAACCTACAGGGAGACTTAGCTAAAAATACAGGTACTACTGAGCAATTACAGTTTGAAAGATTGGAATATAAAAACGATTTATGTGAAAAGCACAACATAGGGTTTTCTTTACAGGAGCTAAACATTTCTCTCAAGCAGGGAAGCCAGGAAACCTTTTGTCATCCTTGATCCAAAACAAAAAGAAACCAATGGAATAAAAAATATCAAATTGGGAAATGGAAAGATTACCACGTGCCCGGAGGAGATCGAGCGGGAGTTTGTTAAGTACTATAATATCTTATACACAAACAATAAAAACCAGCAGGATGGAGATGTCGAAAAGTTCCTGGAGAGGATTAATCTCCCTAAATTAACAGAGCAGAAGCGTAAAATGTTAAATCGACCTATAGAATTAAAAGAATTATTCGAGGCGTTTAGGACTACTCGGGGAAATTCCTCCCCAGGGACTGACGGGCTCCCATTTGAAATCTACCGTCAATATGGGGATACAATCCTGCCAATGTTACTACAGGTTCTAAATAATACCTATGAGACAGGTGAGCTTCCTGCATCTCTTTCTGAGGCAGTGATTACGCTCATTTAAAAAAAGGGTAAGGATGAGCGAGAGAGAGGTGCATTTCGCCCGATCTCTCTCTTAAAGGGAACCTGTCATGTGGATATTTGACTATAATCTAACTAATTATATACAATCATTAACTACTAAAAAGTACCTTAGATGTATTTACTTACTGGTGTGACAGATGGTTACCTCATAATATCCACACAAAGAAGCCGCATGCAAATGAGCTGATTTGAGTCCAGCGTGATGTCAGTGAGTCCAGCGTATATTTAATTCAGAGCTATAGCCACTCCCCTGCCCACCTGCTGCTGATTCATATGGAAAATAACTGTCAATCAGCAGCAGGTGGGCGGGGAGAGTCAGGAGCTCATGAATATTCAGGACTCCTCATTATGAGCTGGAGGTTTTCAATACAAGATGTTGGCAGATTGACTGGGTCAATTAAAGAAAGTGACCCAGCATTTTGCTAAGAGAATCAGTAACTTATTTGTGTTGCCCTTAGTTAGGACACCATAAAACTGGTGACAGGTTCCCTTTAAATACAGATTATAAAATCTGCGCAAAAATATTTGCCAACAGACTAAAGGGAGTTATTGACAGGCTAATACATCCAGATCAAACCGGATTTATACCCAAGAGGTTGGTGCAATTTAGTATACGTAGAGCCTTTTTGAATATGCAGGTAGAGCGGGGGGGCTCCCGCTCCATCCTGTCATTAGACGCCGAAAAGGCGTTTGACAGGGTGGAGTGGGAATATCTCTGGAAAGTAATGTATAGGATAATTATGGGTAAATATTTTATCAAATGGGTCCAGATCATATACAAACACCCTAAAGCTGAAATCAACATTAATGGAGTATGGTCTGAGCAAATAGAGCTGCATAGAGGAACAAGACAGGGATGTCCCCTCTCCCCCCTATTGTTTGCTTTATTTATAAAACCATTGGCAGCTAAAATTAGATCAGATGAGGGGATCTCTGGTTTTGGTATGAAGGGGATCTCTGATAAGATAAGTATGTATGCAAACGACATTCTGATCTTTTTGGAGAACCCAATATCGCAGATGTCTCATCTTATGGAACTAATAAATACGTTTAGTGATATTTCGGGAAATAAAGTCAACTGGGCAAAGTCAGTACTGTTACCACTCGACCAGGGAAACCTACCGAACCCCCTAGGAATTAGGGTATGTATTAAAAACTACGGAATCTATGGAATACCTGGGTACAAAGCTAAGTGCAAGTATATTAGACTTTGTGAGATTGAACGTCACTCCCCTGCTGACTAGATGTAAAAGTAAAATTGGTGTATGGCAGAAGCTATCAATTGGTCAGGCGGATAGAATTGCACTAATAAAAATGGTTTTGCTTCCCCAGATTTTGTATATTTTGGCGGCCTGTCCAGTTTGGATAGAGGACCGGTTCTTCAATCATCTGGAACGACTGCTGAATGATTTAATCTGGGGAAGAAAAAGGGTAAAACTCAAACAAAAATATCTCTGGCTAGCGGAAGAGGATGGAGGACTATCGGTCCCTTTTTTTCAGGGATACTACTTAGCCTCTCAAGTTCAGTGGATAAAGTCAGGGGGGAGATAAAAGAATACCTGGAACGGGGCTTCAGCGGTCCAAAATATAGTATATTTAGCATATTGGAGACGGGATTTATTTTAAAAAAAGGGAAAAAATTTCCAATATGTCAAATGGTGGATCTGTCTTGGGAGAAGATAAAAAAAAATATTAGGAATCTCGAATACCTCACATCTTTCACCTTTGTGGTGTAATAGCAACATTGTAGAATTTCAATTAATCACTGATCATAAATACTGGGAAAATCATGGTATTTTCTATGTATCACAATTAGTAAAAAAACGGGACAATAAGAGCAGTAAAAGAATTATGTCCTGGCATAAATATAGATTTAATGAGCCAATACCGGTATCACCAATTAAAACACGCATTTGAAGCTACACAAAATAGGGAATACTTTATCACAACAACACATGAATTTATAGATTTTTGTCACAAACACATGACAACAAGGGTGACCATCTCTCGAGTGCATAGGATAATAAGGAAGGGAATGGGAATAACACTAAAGTTTAATAGAGAGGAAAAATGGGCAAAGGATATAGGATTAAACACAATAGAATGGGGGAATATATATATAAAAATATAAAAAAGACTACGATTTCTAGTAGCTTTAGGATTATTTATTTTACCATTATTCACAGAATATACCTGACTCCAATAATGCTGAGTAAGAGCTATAAAGAACGAGAATCAGAATGCTGGAGATGTAGTGAAGAGTCCGCTAATTACATTCATATGATCTGTGGACCTGTTCAAGTATTCAATCTTACTGGAGAGAGGTCTTTGGATTTGTAAGTGCAGAGTCTTTAATATCCCTCCCATATAAACCGGAAGTGGCCGTTTCAGGCTGCTTTCCATAACCAATTAGGGAAAAAGAGAAAAAAAAGAGTCTGGATAAGAGGCCTAATTGCGGCGAAAGTCAGTATTGCAAGTGAGTGGGCATCAAAAAGAGCACCCAACATTAGGGAATGGAAAAATCTTTTGGCAAGGATTGAGAGATATGAGGAATATGCGGTACGCCCCGAATGAGTGTCATTGCCGCCCCGGGGCAGAGCGGGGGGAGAGGGACTGGAGCGACTATCAGCGAGACCCACCGAGATGATCATCATTGGGGGGCTGGGAGATGGGTGATAAGTTTGGATTGACAGTGGGAGATCTGAGTCAAATGTAATATGGATTGAACAGGGAGCTTGTGAGCTCCCCCAAAAGAGTTCAGACTATGTACTAGTTCTGCATGTGAATGTCTGTTCAATGTGTCACAATTCTGTATACCTGTTATGTTGGCAGATTGGTGTACTGATGTGCTCGGATTCAACACTGTCAAATTATTTTTTAACTTTGTATCATATGGAAAAAATCTAATAAATAAAGTAAAGCAAAAATAAATAAATAAAGATCTCTTGCCCACTTAGTGAAGCTCTTAGGGGAGTCATTCTATATGACGACTCAGGGGTGTGGAAATTTTTAAAAAACTACTTGTCGAAGGACTAAAGCGGGGTCTCAATCTACTTGTCCTGATACAAAAAGTAATTTTAAATCAAAACCATATTTAAGTGAATCCCTTTAATGTTCATGCCATACTGGGCCAGTGAATCCCTTTAATGTTCATGCCATACTGGGGCAGTGAATCCCCTTGATGTACATGCCAGTATGGGGAAGTCCCCGTCCCCCCCCCCCCTATTCATGGAGGGTGAGTGGCTGGAAGTTGGAACCTGGCAGCACTCCTATGACACTTTAATGCCAGGGAGAAGAAGCAGAGCGGCAGCCTGACTAATGTGTGCCTCCGCTGGGAGCTGACTTCCGGCCCGTGGCGCCCGACTTCCGGCCTGCACAGGAGCGCTGATAACTAGTGATGGGAAGTTCGGATCTTTTAGGTGAATCGGTTCATTTGAATCAGCTCATTCAAATGAACCGATTCATGAATCGGATCTTCGGTTCACTTGGTGAGTCAGACTGCTGAGCTGACTCGCAAGTGAACCGAAGACTCTAGGTGCCGGTGCGCATGCGCAGATGCTATACACATTCGATTCACTTGCTGCTGCTGACGCCGGACAGGAGGACTCAGGACAGGAGGACAATAGACTTATGGCGTAAAGCAAAATGGAAGGCTTTAAAAGGCATTCCATTTGCTTTCCGTCCTAATAGAAGTCTATGCAAATCAAAATGGATCCGTCTGGGTCCAGTTATGCAAGACGGAAAACTAAGTCCTGTCGACACGACAGGACCCAGACGGATCTGTTATGATTTTCATAGACTTTTACGATGACGGAAAGCAAAACGGAATGCCTCTTAAAGGTTTCCGTTTTGCATTCCATTTTATGGATTACGTTATTTTCTGTTATAACCCTTTTATAACGGAAAGCCATACTGGAATCCATAAAGGTGATGTGAACCCACCCTTGGTTATATAGCTACTGAATGAGATGCCTTTAACATATATCTCCTGAGAAGCCAATTTGATTCTAAAGGGTTAATTTAATTCAACCTGTAATCTAAACTCTGTCATCTGTCCCTTCTCTTATCTCTCTGCTCCTGTCCCTTAATCTCATCACTGCTGCAACAAAAGCCTCAGCCTCAGTGTAACCTGTTCTACACTCTGACTCACGGCTCTTTAACTCAATGAATCGAATGAGTCACAAACTAAGTCGGATCTTTAGATTCTTTTAACTTGTGACTCATTCGATTCCTTTCTATTCTTAGACTCCCTGCACTCCCTCAGACGACTCAGAGCTGCTAGTGTGCTTGCCCTGCCCCCTCAGCTCTGGTCGGTGATTGGTTGGTGGGCGGGGAGGGGTGGGGCTGGCAGAAGCCAGCTTCCACTCTAAGATCATATTACGCTCCTCCCCGTCCCTCCCTCAGGCTCCTCCCTGCTGCCAGCGTGAGGTGTGCGGCTCTGTCTGCATTTTCCATGAACACTGCGGTAAGCAGCCCGGACCTGCTGCACGGGGCTGTGTATTAGAGGAAAACACGGCGCAACCCTAGCCCTGCTACTTGCCCGCAGGGCTAAGCTGCCTGCACAAACTACCTGCCCGGCGCCTGGAACTGCATGTCCCGGGCATCGGGCGATAGGAATTCCACACCCCTGCGACTATATCAATATACTGCATCCACAAACCGATTTGACTAGAATTAATCATGGTATCCTCTCCAAAAATCCAAATTTCCTCCCACCTTCTCAATAATGGGTTTGATTATGATGGGGCACAAGAACTCCCCATCGCGGTACCCTGGAGCTGGTGGTAGAACCTGGTATTAAACTGGAAAAACATTTTGTCAAGAAGAACTCAAGGATCCTCAGGATGAAAGAAAATGCTGGACTACTTGTACGCCAAGCTCATGTGGAATGGATGCATACAGGACCTCCACATCAATACCGGCTGATACTGCATTCTTTCCAATGGTTATGCCTTCCAGCTGTCTGAGGAGGCCCCCATGTCACACGTTTAAGAGGGAAAAGCCAAAACGTTGTCAATATAAATTCCTACATTTTGGCAAAGACTTCCCACACCTTAATGAGTTTCGCACATTTATCCCTGCCCGCTATGTTCCCACCCTTATCTGATAGTTTGACTATGATCTTCTTATCACGTTCCAAAGAGGAGATGGCTTCCAGTTTCTCTTGGGAACAATTACAATGGAATGAGTGTAAATTAAAGGATCCCAACTCTTCACTTTAGGAAAACGACCACACACAAGATGTCACCTTGAAGAGGTGTCTTAGTACTTTTGTCCTCAAGGGGAAAAAAAAGGACCGTTACCAAATGATTGCTCACAACCTAAAGAAAGATCATGTAGTAGTTGGACATCTGGTAGCATCTCATTCGGTATGCCCAATTCAAGTTTGCTATTGGAGTTACAAAAACATTTATGCCACAGTAATTTGTGTGTAAAGAAGTGCAAATCAGTGATAGGCCTAAATAGATCAAACTTAGTTGGAGGTACAAACGGTAACCCCTTTTCAATTTTTTTTGTTTCAACAGATGTAAGGGGACGGCTGGAGAGATTTAGGTTTTTATGTCACTTGGGATCCTATGATTGGCCCTGAGAATGAGTGTTGTGATTCCGGAGGGGGTATGTTGGACCCCAGCCTAAAAAACTGCTATCTCGACCACGGGAATTTCCCCCACATTCACTTTTACCTCCCCTCCTATTATGTTTGGGAGCCTGGTCCTTTTCATGGTCGAAGTCTTCAGTCACTGTGGATGATAAATCAGTGATTGGGTTTGGGGTGGCCCCAACAACATGCTCGGTCCCGTGGACACCGTCGAGGTGTCACCACATGCTGCTGCTCTCTAGAAGGGATGGTAAGGCGTGGTGAGCCCCAATGGGAAATAAGTCCAGAGAGTCAGGGTCTGCAGTAAACCAGTGCGCTTCTTTACTGGAGGAACTCAAGTGGAAAACAATACAGGCAATGCACAGAGCTGGCTTCTCCAGTCTCCTCCAGGGCAAAAGAAGGTTTCATGCTAAGGAAAGGCCTGCTCCTAAAAAGATGGTACCCAGGCCAAAGGCTGGTGGCCCAGAGTCTGCGGCTCAGTCATCTGGATGGCTTCCTGGTTAACAGGCTGGTAATCTGGGGTCTGTGGCTCAGCATCTCCATCTCTGCATTTTTTTTCTGGTCACTCATGCAGACTGGCAGAGTCTCTCCTACTAAACACTGATCCCTCTCTGCATATAACTAGGGGCTCTGACTGCTCTCCTTATATACAGTTTCTAGCTGAAGTAGCTGAAGAACCTTCTGGTGGGAGGGGTGGAGTGGATAGTCACAGCCAAAACAGATACATTGTTACAATTTCTGTCTATCATAGACTTGTATAGAGCTTCAATGCAAGTGTATGGGAATGACTAAACAGCTTTTTCAGACATAAACAAGTCTTCAGAGAAACAACAAAACTAAACCAGACGGTCAGGCCAGTGTGTCTGTTTTGTCCCTCCAAAACTTTGGATAGGTAGAAAATCATAAAGTCCTTCAGTATTAACTGGTTGTGCATTAACCCTTTCCACGGATATAGTGTAATAACAGTGCAAATGAACAGGATATAATACAATAAACATACAATAAGCATATAAAATGCAAATCAACAATATGAAACAGTATACCGTATTTTTCGCCCTATAAGACGCACTCCCCCCCCCCCAAAAGTGGGGGGAAATAGCAGTGCGTCTTATGGGGCAAATGCTGCATTTTGCCGAACTGTCAATGATACGCCGAGCCGTGATGCCGCGCGGCGGGTGTATCAGCTGAGAGGGATGAGGGGCTGGGGGCCAGCATCTGGTTTTATAATGACAGCGGGGCCCGTGCAGTGACTGTATTCTACTACACGGACTCACGCTGCCAGCGCCCGTCCTCCCGGCCTGCCTCCTCCCTCCTCTCTGCTACCGAGCGCTTGTTGTAAGTAATACACAGCGCTAATTACTATTAACAATGCCACAATTATAGATAAGATTACGGTATATACAGTGAGCGGGGCCCGTGTAGTAGAATACAGTCACTGCTAGGGCCACGCTGTCATTATAAAAGCAGATGTGACCCCACCCCCTGTATTGGGGGTCATTCACACTACAGGGACACTGTTATGGAGGGGATCTGCGGATGACACATATATGTGTCATCCACAGATCCCCCCCTCATAACAGTGTCATCCACAGATCCGCCCTATAACAGTGTCATCCACAGATCCCCATAACAGTGTCATCCAGACACCCCAATAAGAGCCATCCAGAGATCCCCCATAACAGTGTCACACACAGATCCCCCATAACAGTGTCCTCAACAGATCCCCCATAACAGTGTCATCCACAGATCCTCCATAACAGTGTCATCCACAGATCCTCCATAACAGTGTCATCCACAGACCACCATTAGTTCAAAACCCACCAAAAGCACACCTTTTTGTTCAAAATATTTTTTTTTCTTATTTTCCTCCTCAAAAACCTAGGTGCGTCTTATGGGCAGGTGCCTCATATAGGGCGAAAAATACGGTAAGTGCACACAACAGCATAAATCACAGTACAATATTGTACAGTACAGTATTGTACATCTGTGCAATAAAGCAGTGAGTTGATGGCTTTGCATTGTAGCAATTAGGGCAAATGTCTATAGTCCAAAGGGCCCTTGCTCCAGGGGACTACAAGTGTCTTGAAACTCGTCTGTGTTCAGGTCTCCATTATCCCATAGGCCTTATTCTCTCTGAAGTCAGATAGATCACATACACACTGTCTGTGTTTTCGGTCTTTCAGCTGATGCTGGAACCGCTCTCGAGTGTTTTGCAATTGTTTTTCTTGATTTGAAAAAACTGATTAATGTGCAAAAGTTTGTGTTATCTCTGTTTGTTCTTTTACTGTAATGTTTAGATGTTCCAAAGTCACCTTCTCTTCCACTAGCACTAGTTGGATAAAGTGCAGGGAGCTATTAGTACCCTCCAGTTTCCACTTTGTCATTAAGCTTGGGTTCTTGCATCTGGCTGCTGGAGTCAAGTGAGTGCAATTCACAGACCCTGGTGGACCATGTTAGGTTTAATATGGTTTTCTAAGCTTTGAACCTCTCACGACGAGGTTAGTTGCTCTTTGTAAATCTTTGTAAGTTTGTAAACACTGAGTCGCAGGATCCCAAGTGAGATCAGGACCTAAAGTAATGAATATTTCCAGCCGTCCCATTATGTCTGTTCTAATGTTTTAGAAAAGGGGTTAACCTTTGTATCTACAACTAAGGCTACTTTCACACTAGCGTTTTTTTTGCTGGATCCGGCAGGGTCTAGCAAAAACGCTTCTGTTACTGATAATACAACCGTCTGCATCCGTTATGAACAGATCCCGTTGTGTTATCTTTAACATAGCCAAGACGGATCCGTCATTAACTCCATTGTAAGTCAATGGGGGACAAATCCGTTTTCGATTGTGGCAGATTGTGGCAGAGAAAACTGATCCGTCCCTATTGACTGGCATTAGGGGTCATGCCGGATACGTCTTGCTCAGTATCCCAGGACGGAAAGCAAACTACAACATGTTGCGGTTTGCTCTCCGGTCTGGGAACGCAACTAAACGGAATGCATTTTGGATCACTCCATTCTGTTCAGTTCTGTTTTGTCCCCATTGACAATGAATGGCGACAAAACTGAAGCGTTTTTTTCTGGTATTGAGTCCCTATGATGGATCTCAATACCGGAAAACTTAAAAGCTAGTGTGAAAGTACCCTTGGTTTGACTTATGTAGGACTGTGTGAGATGCTACCAGACATCCAACTACTACACAATCTTCTAAGTGGTGAACAATCATTAAGTAAGCTCCTTTTTCCTCTCTTAAGACCAAAATCACTAAGATTCCGCCCCAAGGTGATATCTTGTGTGTGGACGTTTTCCTAAAGTTGGTCAGAGAAGAGTTGGGATCCCTTAATTTACACTAATTCCATTCTAATTTCTTCCAAGAGGAACATCATAAGAACATCACAATCAAACCATCAGATAAGGTTGGAAACGCAGCGGTCATGGATGCTGATCAATACAGAAGGATCTGTAAAGCCCGTTATCTAGTAGACAACGCTATGAGGTGTTGGCCAATGAACTCACAGAAATTTGATGGGAATCTTTGATGAGGCCAAAGGAGCTAGTCTGATTAGTCAGGAGTAATGTGAGTTTTTATTGTTACGACATTCACAGATTGTTGTCTCCCTAAAATTCATAAAGGTGTGAATCCACTTAAGGGGAGACCCATTGTGTCAGGTGTAGGAAGCATTTGCTAAAACGTAGGCATTTACAATACATTGGCACCATTGGTAATAGCTTTGCCCTCTTACACACGTGACACTGGAGGCCTCCTCAGACAGCTGGAAGGCATAACTGTAGGAAAGGAATGCAGTATTGGCCAGTATGGATGTGAAGGACTTGTGTAGATCCATTCCACATGAGCTTGGCCTACAAGAAGTCCCACATTTTCTTTCATCCCGGGGATCCTTGAGTTCTCCTTGACAGGTTCCACCACAAGCTCAGGGGTACCACAATGGGGAACTTGTACTGTTGTTGTACCTGGATAATGGCGGCAGAATTGGGGGTTTTCTTCGGTGCACACTTTGCCACACGTATACACAACTGGAGCAGAAGATCCAGCATGAGTCAGCCAGCCTATCACGAGCAAATGGAGAAGGTAAGTTTGATTTTTTTTTTTTTACACCATCTTAGGGAAAATCGCTACCACGAAGCACAAAGGAATTCAGCTTCGTGGCAAAACAAATTTTCCCTGAAATTTGGACTTCGATTCGCTCAACACTAACTGTCACATAAACTGAGGATAAATGGGACCTGCACCTATCAGACATTGGGGGCATATCCTATTGATATGACCCCAATGGCCACGATGGGACAACCCCTTTAATAAAATCAATGAAAAAAGAAATAAAATCTGCAAAAATAATGAATGGATGACAGGTGGCCAAAGAGAGCAAAAAAAATAAAAAATCCTCTTTATGTATGACTACTAAAAAACCACGGTCAGGGGGAGATGGTGACTGACGTACCTGGTGCCAGGGCTGAGGAGCTGACGTACCTGAAATCTGTGCTGACAAGCTGATGTAGCTGGTGCCAGTGCTGAGAATATGCCAAAATCCTATAATTCAGAGATATAGGAAAATAACATATATTTGGTATCTCTTCAATTGTACCGACCCAGGAAATAAAGTTATATTGTTTAGGCTGTAAACATCGCAAAATTGAAAATGTAAAAATTCAATGGTGGTGCTCCATTTCTCTATATGGAACCGCTGGAGATTGCCAAGTGCTGTACTTGGCTTTTTCCGGCTGCCTCATAGAGATCAATGGAGTGGCGTCACACACGCTCAACCGCAAGGGCGTGCACAGATCTCATAGGCCCCATAGCAGTATGCCCAACCCAGTTTCCCAGTGTGCATTTGACAATCACTCCCAGGCAACGCAAAGCACAATGCCCCAGATTTCTAACTTATTTACAGTGTTTTTCTTAAAAGGAAGAAATTTTAATTAAAAAAAATGGTAATAAAAAGTCGCCCTCCACCTCCCCACCCTTATCTGACTTCTATGTCAGAAAAAGTGAAACAGGTGCTTCATAAATATGGTGCTTATTCTTACCACGTTTCCCAATGTATTTACTCCTCACACCTCATTGATGAATCTGCTTCCCTTCAATCACAAAGCTGCATGCCTACAGTCACCACTAGGGGGAGCTCAGGACATGGGAATGTATACTGTAACCATTTACTGGAATGGAGGCTGAAATAATCTCTATGCCCTGAGCTCCCCCTAGTGGTATCTGCATGAAAATGCAGTGTTTTCATTTCGGGAAAAGGAGTACAGCCATGGGCCCCAAGGGCTCCGCAACAGTTGCTTGGTACGCCACTGCTCAACTGCTTCTCTATTCAAACAAGAGGGGGCACAGGACCACTGTTCACATGATCAGTAGGGGTTCCAGTGGTCGGACCACCACTAATTCATAGTATTATGGGTTGTACTGAAAAGCTCAGTTGCTTATAATGCGACTTTCATGGATGCCACCTTCACTGTAAGTTAGTCTGTTAAGTTTCTGATCTTCCACGGTCTGCCTCGGTCTCCTGTACGTGCTATTATTTTAAGATTGAAGCGTCCAGAAGTAGTGGCAGCTC
Organism: Bufo gargarizans; assembly: GCF_014858855.1. Classification (NCBI taxonomy): domain Eukaryota; kingdom Metazoa; phylum Chordata; class Amphibia; order Anura; family Bufonidae; genus Bufo; species Bufo gargarizans. The sequence goes on along the minus strand of NC_058084.1, from coordinate 478,799,397 downwards.
AGCCACGAGGTGGTAGACCACGCTAACTCATAGAGACGGGCTTCGAGTGGTGAAGCACGTGACGTTTAAAAACGGACTAACCTCAGCTGACATCACTTACAGCTCATGGGTCCTTTCTCCTTCGGGTGGCGCTGTGCAGGATCTAGTCTCATCTTTAGGGCTCATGCACACAAACGTATTTTCTTTCCGTGTCCAAGGACAGGACTGTTCTATTAGGGGCCAGCTGTTCCGTTCTGCAAAATACAGAATGCAAATGGACGTCATCCGTATTTTTTGCGGATCCATTTTTTGCGGATCGCAAAATACATACGGTCGTGTGCATGAGCCCTTATGCTGTCCATCGTCACAACTAGGGATGAGCTAATCAACTTCGGATGCATCAGCCAAAGTCGATTCACATAAAACTGCGCTCCGTAGAGTATTAGAATGTATTGGCTCCGATGAACCGAAGTTAATACTTTGCGATACTTCGTGTAATAATTCCGGAAGTTAGTTTTCTAACTTTGTATCGAACTCGGGTTCGGTTCCAAGTGGTACCGAAGTTATTGCATGGAGTCTAGCGAGCGCCCACTCCATACAGTATTAAAACAAAGTTTTATGCGAATTGACTTCGGATGAAGCCTCCAAAGTCGATGAGCTCATCCCTAGTCACGTCCTAGTGCGTTAGCGCCCAAAAATTAAGAAGATCCGGGCACAGTATGTAAATGCCACAGTCTGGTCTGAATGCATTAAAGATTCTAGCCTGGGTCTGGTCTGAATTAATTTTAGGGTCTGAGCTTCTCCCATCCTACATCACTTATGTGACCACTCTTGGTTGCTCCTGGTGATCTTTTCCTTAGGGCTCCACAAAGAAAATGAGTCCCTGGGCAACTGCCAGGTTTGGCAGCACCCTTAAAGCTATCCTGTCCATATATATACTATAACTATATGAAAGTGCAATTCAATGATATTGAAAGATTTCCATATTTTATCACTTTTCCGTGTCACTGCTGCTCTCCATGTTTCCATTTTCTTCAGTGCATTACAACTGAGATCTCCAACCTGTGGCTCTCCAGCTGCAGCAAAACTACAACTCCCATCATGCCCTGATAGCCACAATTAAGTCCCAGTGGTGGGGAAGTCTCCTGGTCAACCAGGGCATGGGCAGATCCCACACACAGGCAGGGCTCAGAGATGACAGATCATCGCTCCTCCTTATCTGCTCCACACTGATAAAGTACAGCGCAGGGACCTGACACTGACAGGTCGCAGACATGGGGGTTCTGCTCAAAGTCACCTTTATTGGGGTGCTCCTTGCTAGTGTGGGAGAGAGACTGGGGAAGTTCTGGTAAGTAGTCACTTTGCAGACACTTGTAGCTGATGAACTATATAAAAATGTAACTTTCCTAGACCCTAGAGATGCTTGAGGGGAGATTTCTCCTCTGATACATTGTATCTTTGTGTTGTATTTATTTATATAATTTGTCAAAAGATTACAACTGGGTCTTGTAGAACAATCAGTCCCATCATGCTTCTCTGCAAGGGAAGCAGGGTCAAATAGCCCACCCATCCTGCTTTGTGGAGGGACACCATTGACATTTCCCTTGAATACGTTGTATCTATGGTGGTTGATGCTGTTAGAATGATCTACAGGTGAAACTCGGAAAATTAGAATATTGTGCAAAGTTCATTTATCTCAGTAATGCAACTTAAAAGGTGAAACTAACACATGAGACTCATTACAGGCAAAGCGAGATATTTCAAGCCTTTATTTCTTATAATTTGGATGATTATGGCTTATAGCTTATGAAACCCCAAAGTCACAATTTTGAGGTCCCCTTTGCTCAGGGGGTATGGATTAATTAGCTGACTAGAGTGCGACACTTTGAGCCTAGAATATAGAACCTTTTCACAAAATTCTAATTTTAAGCTGCATTAATGCAATTCCTTTTAATTTGCATTACTGAAATAAATGGACTTTTGCACGATATTCAAATTTTTCGAGTTTCACCTGTATATGTCTCCTGTATTGACTCTTATTTATATTACTCACATAGCGCTGACATATTACGCAGCGATTTACACCATTTGCGGTTTCCAAAGGATCTCCCAATCTAACTTCCCTATCAGTATGCTTTTGGAGTGTGGGAGGAAACCCGCACAAACACGGGGAGAACATACAAACTCCATGCAGATGTTGTCCTCGGTCGGATTTTAACCTAGGACCCCCAGTACTGCAAGGCACCAGTGCTAACCACTGAGCCACCATACTGCCCATTATTCCGACTGGTGTGCGGGAAATGGGCTGTGACAAAGACAAAAGAGATGATAGTGAAGTCTGGCAAGAAGAAGGAACCCATTCAGCTGATCATTATTAACTCCTTGATTCCCAGCTCTGAACATGTATGGTGAAAGCAGGGGATTTAAATATGACACCGACTCGTGAGCCCAGCGGGTGCCATAGCCATCAGGTATCTCCTGTTTTAAACAGCAGAGGACCGGGACTAATGTCTACAACTGGCAATAATGCCAATCGCAGACATTTAACTGTTAATCAAATGTGACTACAGCTTCTAAATTCGCGTTTCTGGGCCGGAAACGACTCCGCCATGCAGCGTCTCTGAAGAGACCCAGCATATCAGAGCTGTAGGTTCTATGGAGGCTTAAAGGTGGCAGGGCTCTATAGGATAACAGCAAACCAGGCTTACAATGTAGTGCTATTGAACTACAATTTAAACTAAAAGCGATCTGATAATCGCATATTCTGGTCTCCTAGTCGTGGGGAAGGAGGGGGGGGGCAAAAAAAAAATAATTTTTTTTTTTTTAAATAAAACATTAAAATTGAAATCACTCTCCCTTTCTCCTGAATTGAGATAAAAATAAACAATAATAAACATAAAGATCAAAAGGCATCGCCATGTCCCAAATGCGTAAACTATTAAAATACTAAAATATTTATCCCATACAGTGAATGGCGTAATGGAAAAAAACAAATCAAAATGGGGGATTCACCCCCAAAAAATTTAATAACATGTGATTACTGGTGCAGAATCAGGAGTTTTTCCAGCTCAAGTGCGGAATGGATAGGTTTAACAGGTCCTTCTTACCGATGGCTATAAACCGATATAAAAAGCAACTAAGATGAAGTATCAGGATGGGCAACAATCCTTGAATCCATACTTGTTCCACTTCGTTGTCCGTTCTTCTGATCCATCAGAAGAACAGAAAGCAATTCTGTTTTTTTTTTGATGGAATAAAAAGTCCTCCATAAACGGATCTCAGACGGAAATGGCTAAAATAGATGCAAAATAAAAATATAAAAATAAGCACAACGGATGCTCAAAATAAAATATCCCTTTTTTTATTTTTTATTGTTTCTGATCACAAGAAAGAAAATTAAATGGTGATGTGAGCAGGGGCGTCGTTAGGTCAAAACATTTGGGGCTTGAGCGCCGGATGTTTTGACCAGTGCCCCGAATGATTGCTGGCACTGGCAGGGCCGGCCGGCGCTCTGACTCTCCTGCGCTACACCGGCCCCGCCGCTCACATATATTTAACTCTAAACTGTAATCCTAATCCGCCTGCAGACGTAACTTTTAACTTGAAATCAGCCGCTCATCTTATTACTAGAGTCTTACTCAGCTCCGTTAACAGCAGGCAGTGTGGGCGGCGCTCGCTCACTGACGTCAGGCCGCTGCTCCTCCCACTAGGCGGCACAGGCGCGTGGCGTCAGTGAGTGAGCGCCGCCCGCACTGCCTGTTACTGGAGCTGACTAGCTGAGAGTAAGATGGAGTAAAGACTAGAGATGAGCGCTGATTTAAACTTAAAGTTAAAGTTGCAGGATACGGATTAGGATTACAGTTTAAAATGTTAATGTACACTCCTGTGGGTGGCGGGGAGGGGGATTTGTGGATGGCACTGTTATGGAGGGGATCTGTGGATGGCACTGTTATGGGGAGGGGGATCTGTGGATGGCACTGTTATGGGGAGGGGGATCTGTGGATGGCACTGTTATGGGGAGGGGGATCTGTGGATGGCACTGTTATGGGGAGGGGGATCTGTGGATGGCACTGTTATGGGGAGGGGGATCTGTGGATGGCACTGTTATGTGGAGGTGGATCTGTGGATGGCACTGTTATGGGAGGGGGATCTGTGGATGGCACTGTTATGGGGAGGGGGATCTGTGGATGGCACTGTTATGTGGAGGGGGATCTGTGGATGGCACTGTTATGTGGAGGGGGATCTGTGGATGGCACTGTTATGGGGAGGGGGATCTGTGGATGGCACTGTTATGGGGAGGGGGATCTGTGGATGGCACTGTTATGGGGAGGGGGATCTGTGGATGGCACTGTTATGGGGAGGGGGATCTGTGGATGGCACTGTTATGGGAGGGGATCTGTGGATGGCACTAGTTATGGGGAGGGGGATCTGTGGATGGCACTGTTATGGGGAGGGGGATCTGTGGATGGCACTGTTATGGATGATCTGTGGGGTTGCCCAGACAGCTAGGCCCTTCACTGTAGTTATTAACCCCATTCAGCAGTCCCCCATTCACTGAAGGGGGGACTGCTGAAAGGGGTTAATAACTACTGTGAAGCCCCCCCTGTGGTGATGGGGGCGTGGCTTCACGTGGGCTCGTGCCTCCGGATGTCTTCAGACCCTAGCAACGCCCTTGGATGTGAGCCTACCCCAACGTGTATTCTGTTGCAGCTACCTCCTCTCATGAACTGTGTGCACACTGAGCAACTGATGCGACATTAATAAGGCTTATCTTATCTGTTGCTTTGTGACCCTATAGACCAGGGATGCCCAACCTGCGGCCCTCCAGCTGTTGCAAAACTAGAACTCACAAAATGCCTGGACAACCTTTTAGGGTCGCAGGTTGAAAGGCCGCTGGTTGAGCATCTCCGCTATAGACCATAGTTTCCAACCTGTACCTCACAAAAGCTGGAGCCAGCATGTGGCTGTTAGTGATGGCCTTGCGGATCACCCGGCAGTCTGTTCGCGGCGAACTTTGCGCGTTCGCGATCCGCCGAACATGCGAACATATGGAGATGTCCGCGCGCTGCCATAATTCTTTTGCATTGCGCCGAACTTTGTCCCATGACACATCCATCAGGGGGGACAGGACAGCCAAATGAGATGTTTCAGCACATGGACACACACCCTACCTTATCACAGAACCCAATCTGGCAGCCATTTTACATGTGTTTTACCAGTGTAGGGAGAGGTTGCATTTTGGAGCAGGGACAGGACTGTTAGGAACTTAGGGAGTCAGGGACACCAAACGCTAGCTAATAGGGCCACAAAAGTCCTTTTAAGGACTGGTAACATTGTGCTATCGATAGGTGTGATACACTGAGGGGTGTCATATACTTATAATATACTTTCTAACATAGAAAGTATATTATAGTGCATTTTTATGCTTACAGAAAATACTGATTAAGGGCTGCGATCTAGCAGCTTCCACAAAATAGTGATTGAGGTTTTCCATATACCTGCGTCCACAAAATTACTGCTTGAGTGTGATATACCAGCTTCAACTAAGAACTGATTGAGGCCTGCCATATATCAGCATCCACAAATGCTGCTCTTCTCTAGGGACTTTGGCACAGGGTCATTTTGAAAATGACAGACAGAGGAAGAGGCCGGACAGTTCCGCAGGGGTGGTAGAGTCAGACAGGTGCACCAGACCAGAGTTGGTTGAGTGGCTTATTCAGCCTTCCACTTCTGCACCCTCCTCATCCTCTGTATCTGCCCCCTCCTCACTCTCTGCTGTGTGCACCCCCAAAGACACCACCACCACTACCACCACCACCATAGCCCCTCCACTCGAGTCAGAGGAATTATTTTTCTATCCATTCCAAGACCTTACCGATGCGCAGCCATTCTTGGCATCGGATGAGGAAGAGGAAGTAACAACGGCCGCCACCCAGCGGTCTGACGACAGTACCCAGATCAGCCCAAGGAGGGTGGTCCCCGCTGTTGCTGCCTACTCCGAGATCTCTAATGTCAGTGGTGGTGAAGGTGACAATGATGATGACGTGTCTATGGACGTCACGTGGGTGCCCACAAGAAAGGAAGAGGGAGTTCAGAGGGAGAGACGGAGCAGCAGAGAGGGAGGAGAAGGAGGAGAAGCAGGCAGAACTTGCACTGCACAAGAGGCAAAAAGTAGACTGCAAATGTATCTGGAGCGAGCCATCCACCATGCACGGTCACATCTGGCGTTCCCAGGACGCCTGGCACATGGCTCCGCAGTGTGGGCTTTTTTTAATGTGTCAGCTGCTGATAATAGTGTTGCCATCTGCAGCCTGTACTGTCAACGCATAAGTCGCGGTAAGCCCAACACTCACCTAGGGATGACCGCCTTAAGAAGGCACCTGGCCTCCCATCACCGAGCCCAGTGGGAGCAATGCCGTCAGAACCCACAAAACCACACTCCCGGCGCTTCACGTCCTGCCTCTTCTCCTTCTCCTCTCTCCTCCCATTTTTCCTCCACTCCACCTTCCGCCGTGTCGTCGTCGCGTTCATCTGGCACAAGTCAGGCTTCCGTGGCCCAAATGTTCGAGCGTAAAAAAATTATGACGCCGGATAACCCTTATGCCCAACGGCTGACCGCTGGCTTGTCGGAACTGCTAGCCCGCCAACTACTGCCATATAAACTGGTGGACTCGGAGGCCTTTTGAAAATTTGTGGCCATTGGCACACCGCAATGGAAGGTCCACGGAAGGAAATATTTCTCCCAGAAGGACATCCCTGAACTATATGGCCACGTTTAGCGGCAAGTGAATATATCTCTGGCACACAGTGTCGGTGCCAAGATACATCTGACCACAGACACGTGGTCTAGCAAACACGGGCAGGGAAGGTACATAACTTTTACTGCCCACTGGGTGAACCTTCTGACGGCTGTCAAGCATGTAACCCGTGGCACCCGTGTGGATTTGGTGTTACCGCCACGGATTGCATGCAGGCCTGCCTCTTCTTCTCCTCCTCCTACCCCATCCTCCGCCTCCTCCTCGGCTGACTCCTCCTTTTACACTGCTACCGCCTCTTCCGCTGCGCCCCCCCAAGCTCCCCAGAACCTATTCGACGTGCCAGGTGAGACGTTGCCATGCTGTGCTGCGGCTGTTGTGCCTGAAAGCCAAGAGCCACACCGGTCCTGCACTTCTTTCAGCTCTGTGGTCACAGGCAGATCTGTGGCTAACCACGCTCAATTTGACAGTTGGTAAAGTGGTGTGTGACAACGGTGCCAATCTGCTGAGCGCTGTGAAACAGGGCAAAATTACACATGGCACACGTCCTGAACTTAGTCATGCAGCGATTCGTTGCCAAATACCCTGCGGTCTAGGACATCTTGCGGCAGGCCAGGAAAATCTCTGGCCATTTTAGAAGATCTCACACGGCCATGGCTCGCCTTGCTGACGTTCAGCGGCGATACCACCTGCCTGTCAGACGTCTGACTTTCTGACAGCCCGACGCGCTGGATCTCCACCTTGTATATGCTTGATAGGCTGCTCCAGCAGAAACGCGCCGTTAATGACTACCTGTACGAACTCTGTGGTAGGATAGGTTCTGGGAAGCTTGGTTTCTTTTCACCACTCCAGTGGCTGCTCATGCGCGACGCATGCAGACTTCTGCGGCCATTTGATGGGATCACCAAACTTGTGTGTCGCAGCCAGGGCGCCATCAGTGACATTGTACCTTACGCCTTTCTGGAGTGTGCATTGCGTTGTGTCATTGATCAAGCCGTTGAGGAGCAGGAGCTGGAAGAGGAGGAAGTCGCAATGCTGAATTAATTCCCAGGGGGGCTACTCCATCTGAGACAAGTCAGCAGGAGTCTAAAGAGGAGTCAAAGGAGGATGGTGGCTGGGGGGAGGAGGAGAAGCAAGAAGAGCAGGCTTTTCGGGGATCCCTGGTGTTGTCCGTGGCTGGGGGGAGGAGACCGAGGACAACATTCTCCTGGGAGATGAGCAGGAGCCAGGGCGCCCCAACGCTTTCAATTTAGTGCAAATGGGGGCCTTCATGCTCCAGTGTTTCAAGAGGGACCCCCGTATAAAAAGCATAAAGGTCAAGGACCTGTACTGGGTGGCAACGTACTTAGACCCCTGGTACAAACGCAACATGGCGGACATGTTACCAGCATCACAGAGGGCTGTCAGAATGCAGCATTTCCAGGCCTTGCTGCGAGAGATGCTGCATTCTGCTGTTGTGGGCACTGGCAGAGGAATTTCCACCCACAGCGAAACAGGTGCGGGTACCAATCCTACCACGCCTGCAAAAAGCGGGCGGTTTGAAGATGTGTTGGTCACTTCAGATATGAGATCATTCTTGCAGCCAACCCATCGACAGTCGCCCTCCGGATCCAGTCCCAGGGAACGCCTAGACCGACAGGTGTCCGACTACATCGGGTTAATAGCCGATGTGGATGCTCTGAGAAGCGAGGAACCCCTGGACTATTGGGTGTGCAGGCTTGACCTGCGGCCAGAGCTGGTACAATTTGCCATGGAAATCTTGGCTTGCCCCTCATCGAGTGTCCTGTCTGAAAAGACTTTCAGCACAGCAGGGAGGATCGTGACCAATAAGCGCACTCGCCTAGCTCACGACAGTGTGGACTACCTCACATTTTTTTAAATGAATGAGGCATGGATCTCGGAGGAATTCAACACCTCTGATGACCACGTGTAATTGAATTTCCTCATGCCAGCCCACACATATCCGCCACCACCCAGAACAAAGAATCGTCCTTGTCTTATGTACATACAGTGGCATAAAAGGCCTTTTATGTCAGGTGAATGCCTAATTTTTGGGGCCTGTACTGGCCGACAGTTACATATTTATCCTGTGACCGCTTAATGTACCTCCAGCCACAGAATCCAAAGTTCTTTGCTGTCAGGTGAATGCCTATTGCCTAATTTTTGGGGCCTGTACTGGCCGACAGTTACATATTTATCCTGTGACCGCCTAATGTACCTCCAGCTACAGAATCCAAAGTTCTTTGCTGTCAGGTGAATGCCTATTGCCTAATTTTTGGCGCCTGTACTCAGGGCCGGTGCAAGGATTTTTGCCAACACAAGCGAAGCTACATTTTGGTGCCCCTCCCCACCCCAGAACTCTATGGTTCAGTTGAGCCATTGCTGTCCGTTTGTTGCAGCCGTAATACAGAGGCTAAAATGCTCCAATAGTTCGGCCATGTGAAAGCAGAGAGGTTTTCATGTTTTATGTAAATATGGCTGAAAAATTTGCAAGATAAAAGGCACAATTAAAAAACAAACAAACCAAAAACAATGTAAAGAACCATAAGAAGGCAAATAGCGCATGCACACAACCGCCATTTTCTGACCCATTCATGTCTATGGGGCTGAATTTTTGCAACTGTTCTGCAAATTACAGAGCAAGTCCTATTCTTGTTCATACTTTCAGACGATAACAGCCCTTGCAATTGATTGGTGTGAGAAAAATACAGAACGCACGCAGAAGGACCACCCCTGTCGCAGCTCACCTGGCCCTGGTCCCGTCTGCAGCAGCTGGCTTCTCCTCTGTGGATCCTGGTATCTTCTCTCTGCTTCAGACAATGGCTGGTTTAAGGACTCTATTTTTCGCCCTCTAAGACGCACCTACGTTTTAGAGGAGGATAATAGGAAAAAATATATTTTCCATTACACCTCAGGTCAGACCAGCAATCAGACGCCCAATGTTAATCAGACCTCAGATCAGACCCCCAATGCCTCAGATCAGACTCCCATGTCAGACATCAGCCCCCCATGTCAGTCATCATGCCCCCATGTCAACCATCATGCCCCCATGTCAGCCATTAGCCCCCATGTCAGCCATTAGCCCCCCATGTCACAATTCTCCCCCTCCATCCATGTCAGACATCAGCCTCCCATGTCAGTCATCATGCCCCCATGTCAGCCATTAGCCCCCATGTCAGCCATTAGCCCCCCATGTCAGTCATCATGCCCCCATGTCAACCATCATGCCCCTATGTCAGCCATTAGCCCCCATGTCAGCCATTAGCCCCCCATGTCACAATTCTCCCCCTCCATCCATGTCACATCACCCCCTTCGTGTCACATCATGATCACATCATTACCCCCTATTGTGTCACATTTCTCCCCCCCCCCCCCATGGCACATCATCCCCCCGGCCGGCCCTGGCCCCATCCCCATGTCACAGACTACAGACATTGTCCCCCCTCCCATCATGTCACGGTCACCTCCCCCCCCCTCCATTTATGATTGTTGTTTGTGTAATAATTTTTTTTAAACACATTGATGCCGTGCACTCTGCCGCTCATCAGTGATCACCTACCCACCTGTCCTGCTGCTACGGCAATCTGCCTGTGTGGGAGTCAGACTCACAGACGCAGTCAGCTCCAGTCCCTGCTGCACCCCGCCGCCGCTGCGCCACTCGCCAGTCACACCGCCCTGGCCTGACCCCATGACCGTGTTGCAGTGCTGTCGGGCCCGTGCCGCTCTGTGAGCTGCGGCGCAACTCATAAGTAAGTGATTTAAAAAAGAAAAAAAAAAAGAAGGTTCATTTTTCCGCCCTCCAGCTTGGTCTGCCTTATGGTAGCACCGGCTCTGCCTGTACTGGCCGACAGCTTTTTTATCTCAAGCCACATAATCACACCCTTGTCTCACTCCTCTTATTATGGTGGCGTATGAACCGCATTCACCATAAGGACCTTCTAATATCACAGGGTCATGTGACTGTGCCCCCCACCCCATACTGTGCTCTTCACCCTATACTGTGCCCCCTTATACCCTGCATTGTGCCCTCTTACCACACCCTGTGCAGTGCCCCTAGTCATTCCCTGTACTGTGCCCTCTTATACCCTTTTATCCAGTCACGGTATGGCGGTGTTATCCGGTCACTGTACAGAGGTGTTATCCGGTCACTGTATGGCGGTGGTATCTAATAAGTGGATGGCCATAACTGTATTCCTTTCCCTGCCCACGCCATCCTTTTTTAGACCTGGCAGGAGTGGAAAAAATATGCAGATTGCAGTGCTGAGGACCTTTGCAATCTGTGTCAGAAATACACCTAACATAGACGTATTTCTATATAATAAATGATTATCATTCGGGGGTAGGGCTAATATCTTTATATTATATAGATTCTAGTGTATTATACTGTGCCCTGTATTTCCTAGTAGAAAATGATCCTTGGGAAGCACAGTCCTCATCACTGACCACCAGGACCAGGTAGCGCTCTGTCAGTACATGGCGGCCTCCGCTCTCCGCCACGCTGCTCCGCTGTGTACTGGGGCTTATTCTGACACTAGGGCCGGGTTCACATCCTATTTTTGCTATCCATTTAATGCATACCAAAAATGTAAGCATTAACAGATGCCTCAGACTGATGCCGTACGGTGGCATCCGTTCAAAAATTTACGTTTACGTATGCATTTTTTAAATGGACTCTGCAGGATACAAAAACGTGGAGTGCTGCACATTTGTATACATCAAACCGATAGGAAAACAATTTTTTCTAGGCTCCAGCAGGGCACATTTTTGAGAGTTTCCCTTTAAGATGCATAAAAATGGCCCCTGATTAAAATACATATTTTTTGTGGGAATTTTTGCCAATGATCCCCCTCTGGTATATCACTGCCCATGTTGTGGGACTATTTGTGTACTTCTAGTAAGTGTTTGCTGGCTGCAAATATGACCTGAAGGTTTTTCAGGTTTGCCTGCCATTACAGTGAATGGGGCCCACCGCGAACGCGCAGGTTCGCGAACATTTGAACGCGATTGTGCGTTCACGAATCGTCCCAGCCGATGTTTGTCCATCACTAGTGGCTGTTAGTGCATGCTGGGAGTCGTACTTACTTTTCCAATAGGTTGTAGACTGCTGGTGAATACCTTACTAAGTCCATATTTTTGAAAACCCCTCTAGATATCACGGCTTTGCACGGGCTTGGATTTGCTGGGAGTGATAACCCCACATTGTGGAATGGGGACAAGTATTGCTAGCAAGTCCCAGTATGTGGTGCATAAGGTGACCAAGTTGTCACTGCACATCTACGAAGCGATATGTATGAGGCCACAATGACTCCACAAATCAGAAAACCAGACTGTGTGGCCTTACCCTTAGGACAGCTTCTTCCAGCGCTGTCACCACATGCTGGGAGTTGTCGTTTTGCAACACCAGGATAGGGATTTATTGTTGTATACTATATGACGTCCTGAGGGAGAGGACTGTGATTTCTAGAATGGCTTGCAAAGCAAATCTAAAGGACGTCTATTCTTGCTGTCCATAGACCAGGGCAAGGCAGGTTCCCCTGAGAGCGCCCCTCGCTACTCATCAAAAGGGTCAGTTTCATAGCAGTGCTGTGATGGATACCACCCCTCGTGCCCGCTTGACGTCAACTACGTCGAGCTCACGAGACGAAGGTATGGTGTCCAGTTACCAAGATGTGACGTTACGCCCTCCTGGAGGAGCATGTAAGGTCAGCTTGGTACAGTTTACACAGACTCCTCCTGTCCACGCGGGCTCAGAGAGGCAACAAGCAGTGAAAACAGCGCTTTCTCAGCCCGGGTAATCTACCACCAGCTTCTTGTTTGATATAAGCCGGTCCGCTAACGGGATTATATAGGGTAAGAAACCACGGTAGCTTATAACTAGGCCGAAACACGGACGTGGGGATTTGTGAGCCAGATACAAGACAGCACAAGATTCAAATTATATATTTAATCGCCTTAAGGGCACATTAGATATAACACAATATACACTAAGAATATATACAGTGGTCTGAGGTTACAAATACAGGTAATATGGTACAAACAGGATTACACAGAGTTCAAGTCAGTTACCGGGTAGATGAATGTTCTCTTGGGTTATGGTACTTGGAGGGCAGTGATGTCAGCTGGTTTCCAGGTCTCTCCAAACACATTTGCACGATGTGACCCCCTTTCAGAAAAAGACATGCCCGCTTGCTGGCACAAGCCTTTTAATCGGCCTCTGCTGATCCTGGCAGCTCAATGACCCACAAAACCTTTTAGGGCTCATAATGTCACAGGGAGATGGTTCTGGGGCCAACAGATCCGCCTGGGTGCCGGCTACAAGTAGAGTCCAAACATGGTACTGTTATTGGGTTTCTGTGGGGAGATATGTATATCTCCCTTTCCTGGCATCCCACCACCAAACTAAGACCATGGGCATGTTCATCGTGGCCACCGGGACACAAATATGTATCCGGTTTGTGCCTGTGATGGCCGGGCGATTCATAATTCCTTATAAATCGCTGTTTCCATGCTGTCTGCTAGATTTAATTGAACTGGGGAATGGCTTAGACCCCCTGCAGGGAGGTTTTCCTACAGGATCCGTGCTATCTGAATGAAGGTGTGAAATGTAATCAAATGTGGCCTGCTAGGAGTTTTCTGCTATCTGGCTTTGAAGCAGGGCCCTCCTGTGGAGTTCACTACCTCTGCTATCTTTCAGCTAATGGTGGGTGTGAGGACATGGCTGACAGTAAATATTAATCCATATTACTGACAAGTGCATTATGGATAAATTTTAGCGATATGGGTATGCTGTGTGACGCACGCACTTTGAACATGTGACACACGTGTGAGACAAAAAACAGCCCACATGTTGGTTAACACACGAGACACAGACAACATACGACTCTGATGCCTTCCATGTGAACCTTTCACACCTGCCGAGAATCAGCAATTAATGGGGATTAACATTAAATAGGGACGCTCCTTCCTGATAACTGCCTGGTATAAAGGCGCCAACGATCACCCGACGAACAAGCAAATGCTCATCTATTGGGAGAATGCACCTAAAATCATTGTTAGTGGGCAGCCCATCACACGGTGTAATCAGGAATGTAGCATCAGGCCTCATGCACGCGATAGTATCCGTTTTGCAGTCCACAAACCCCGAATCCGCAAAATGCGAGAGGCGGTCCATGTGTCGTCCGAATTTTTATGGACCCATGGACTTCAATGTTAAATGCATTTTGCAGACAAGTATAGGACACGTTGTACCCTTTGTGGAAAGGACACATGGACGCGGAAAGCATCCGTCCTATACAATGCAGAAACATTAAAGTCAATAGATCCGCAAAAAGATGCGAATGGCACACGGACCACATACGTATTTTGCGGATCCGTGGTTTGAAGATTGCAAAACAGAGACGGTTGTGTGCACAAGGCCTAATACACAGATAGCGGCTAATGACCACCAAACCAGGTTCCTAAAATGTAATAGGCACCGAGCGCACTGACCGGGCTCTCAGCACCACGGAGCCAAAAACAGAATAAGTCCAAAATGATGACAGAGGCAGCACTAGAGGTGAAGAGAATAAAAAATGAGTAACAGTGGTGAATAAAACCTGTAAAACCATGTACAACATCACATATAGAGACATATACACCCAATATGTGTCTGTGGATAAGGAAGATTATTATCCTGATTGCATAAAGTACACAGTATAAAAAAAAAAAATATATAAAAAAATAATAATAATCTAGTCTCTATTAGCAGGGCGCTGCTATGTCTATGCTGCATGGTGATAGTATCACATATGAAGATAGGCTAGACGCGTTTCGGGCTCCAGTGGCATATAGAGTCTTGTAGTGGGAAGCTATTTCTTCTAAGTTTTTCCTTTAATAGGCCACAGGGAGCTGTAAAGGTTGTGATCTGGATTCGCACCACGAGGTAAAACCCGTAATGCACCAGCAATGTGAAGAATAGTAACGCATTTTAGAGGCAAGTCTAAACCAGCGCCGCTTATTTGCAAAATACACAATTAAAATCTAAAGTCCACACTGAGTCATTGGATATTGTTACCTGTGTATTACAAAAAGAAAGAAAAAAGTATGAATATATAAAATATATATTAAAAACACGCTATAATGAGCTGACTACAACCTGGAAGGGTAAATCCAGAATGTAATGTTCTACCGCCAGATACTACCCACGGAATTAACTGCCATATGGTAGTAGCACTGCGTAATATCTCATCGATGAAATAAATACCAGATCAATACATAAACAGGGGCGTAACTATAATTCATAGGGCCCAACAGCAAAACAAGATGGGGCCCCCACCACCTAGTGTAAGAAAGTAGCAATAATTAAAGGTATGTATAATGTATCAGAAAACCCACGTTATAGCGAAAAGCTGCCATATTGT
Organism: Bufo gargarizans; assembly: GCF_014858855.1. Lineage (NCBI taxonomy): Eukaryota > Metazoa > Chordata > Amphibia > Anura > Bufonidae > Bufo > Bufo gargarizans. The sequence continues at coordinate 478,784,264 of NC_058084.1, read as the reverse complement.
TATTCCCCACAATATTCTTGCACCTGTTTGTGACCCCCCCAACCAACCTGCACAGAGACGGGTCTGGGGCGCCCCCACCTTCCCACACCCTCCTCTTTATTGTAGTCATACCTATATGTATTTTAATCATAAACAACAGGTTTTACTTACCACAGTTATGAAATAATTTTTTTATTATCTTCACCTTGACTCTGTAATCAGGAATGTGCTGCCAGCAAACGATAAATCGTTTTGGGGATGAATGATCATACAAGCGATCATTCATCCCCATGTAGAGGAGATGATGCAGCTGAATGAACAGGCAATGATTGGGAGGCAGAGTCCTTACAGCTATACCAACCTACGGCAAGCAGAATCCAACAGAGCAGAAGCCCCAACAGCTGCGCTGCGTGCAGAACCTACGCAGTGCAAAGCAGCACAGAGTATTTCAGATGGGGAGGTTATGATGAAGCATTCTCTAGTATGATGTGAGCAAGGGAACATCATCCAGTGAGAAGCCACAGACTGAAAGTCTAGCAGTACAGAGTATTTCAGGAGAAGATCAGATAGGACAGGGATGCGTGTGAAGGGGGCAGAGTCATGATGTGAGGAGGCAACTAGTGGAAGGAGCAAGGCTGTCCCCGCAGCACAAAGTATTTCAGCAGATAAGTGTGGATGACCTTATGGGAGGCAATGACTTGATCCTTTGTGCTGTTACCTTCGCTTGTCCTGATGTGAGAAGGTGAATGGAGACAAGTGAGAGGTCACAGACAGAGATAAGGGATGACTGGGCTGCTCAGCAGTGTGCACTCTGGGGCCACGTCCTGGACCGATCCCGGCTCTGGCAGGACATCAACTAAAAGCAGAGGTTAGGACAAATGAGGCCATGTCCGCACTATCTGCCCTCTCTTGCTGTGACTATGACCATTGAATCCAAAACCGCTCCACAAAAAAAAACTAAACCTATTGATCCGATTGTATAAATGGCGTGTATACATTTGCAATTGCCTTTTTGGTTTGTTCCAATGTAACTAAAAAAATAAATAAATAAATAAATAAAGCTGCTTATCATAAATCTCCGACTGTTTTGTGCACACAGCTCCTTTGCAAACCTGTGTATCTCCACGGTGACAGACTACAAACAAACCTCCTGCAGTCCTGAGTAGGAGGCGGCCTTCACATCAGCGATTTACATTTCCGAAAATAATGGGAAAAAAACTAAATGAGTGACAGGAACGGAACCAAACAGATACCATTGACCATAATGGGATCCGTTGGGTTTCTGTTCAGTAGAACGTTTCTTTATCGGAGAAATACAAGTTCTCACCGCTATTTTCCACGAACTCTGTGACAGCGGCTCTGACGCAGATGTGAAAGGAGCCTAACTGTCTTCCATCTGCCCCCTATTAGGTACACGAGGGTGGGACCGGGGGGTGGACTGGGCATAGACCCTACAGGGAGATTTCCCAGGGGGCCGCCTGAGCCCTCCTCACGGCCGCCGTCCATGGTAAGTAATAATCTGATGGCGCTCCCCTCCTGACATCAACTGTATTGGCACCCTGAGGCAACTGGTGGCAGGACGCTGGCGCTGGCCACCCCGCAGAGGCAGTTTTTGGGGAAGTATTTTGTGATGCTCTGTGGCATTTGGCTCTGCTGGGGCGGTGTATTCTGCCGCAATATGGTATTGCTGGCCCCACCTGGTTGTGTTGACCCTGCCGTCTGTCGATTTGGGCCCCACTACAAAATAGGGCCATGTTTACGGTTTTTTTAGAGTTACTTTAAGTTCCCAGTCCGACCCTGACGGCACCTTAAAATCTGAGCTTCCACTGACACCAGAATGAAGTTCTCAGGATCTGTGACTGTGTAGGAGAGAAGGAGCTGCAAGTGATCGCTGCAAGAAAGACCATGGCCTGCCACAGTCTTCTCTACCCCTGTACTGCGGTGACCCCAAGAGGGTGATCCAGAGACTTGCCTGGCATCCTCTCCATTCGCTGCCATGGACTTTCGAGCAGGCGAAGTCCCATTGCACTGAAAGGAGAAAGCGGCGCATGAACAGCATGCCCTCCATCGACGAGGCGGACAATCTGGCATATCCTAGGAATATGCCATCAATGACGGATAGTCGCGGGTCCCACCTATGCGACCCGCTCCTATCTCCAGAAATGGGCCTCTGAAGTGCACTGCGCATGCGTGGTGGCCTGCCCTCCATTCATTACTATGAGAGCTCCAGAAATAGTCGAGTCAGCACGCAGCTATTTTTGGTGAATGGAGAGCACGCAGAGCATGCGCAGTACCGTCTACTTCACTTCGGAGGCCCTTTTCTGAAGATAGAAGCAGGTCACAAAAGCGGGACCCGCACCTATGGCCATTTTCAGAACGCCCATAGCGGTGAACAGAGGGTGGCCGTACAGGCGTGGCTGCTCTCCGTTCACTTTAAGGGACCCGTTCTGCCGACAGGAGGTGGGACCCGCACCCATCGGACATTTATGACATATTCTATCAATATGCCATAAATGTCCATATGGGACGACCTCTTTAAGGCATCTAACGTACAGCACTGCAATTTACTTAATGGGGTAAGTCTTATATGCAGTATTACAATGAGTGACACCCTGTTTGAAAATTTTCTGAAAACTTAATTTATTTTGCTACCCCCCCTCTTATTTTTATAGTCATCGATTCAACTACTCCAGAGAGATAGACAACATAGATCTCCCGAACTGCCATCTTGTGAAAGGGATCGGTATGTATCCGTAAAATACACAGAGGCCTGTGAAAAGTAGGGGCACTAATAATATATAACGCTCAATACCGATGTAGCAGAGCTGAATTTACCCCCTTTAACTCTTTGGGTTGAGCATTGTTTGTGCACCTTGATAATCTATAGGGGTTGTTGCATCCACAAGCTGCTGTTAACGGATCTGAAATTTTTATCAATCGAGCATTGTGAGTGCGTAAAGGGGTTGTCCTCAGGATAGGTCATCCGTATCTGAGCTGCAATACCAAGCACAGCCACTATACAAGGTGCGGCGCTGTGCTTGGTGAGCTGGAGTGCCTCGTCTTCTTCAAACGACTGATCGGCAGGGGTGCTAGGTGTTGGCCCCCTGCCAATCAGATATTGATGACTTAAGGATAGTTCGTCAGTATTAAACACTTGGAAAACCCCTTTAAAATAATCGTGCAATGATCCTGCACACTAACGGGATTGCTGAGTTTGGATTAAAGGTGCAGATATTAGAACCAGGGACCTTTTCCTAGGATTAGGTGTTGGTTATCTTGTTTAGGATGTTTTGAGTTACAGAAGCCACAAATAGAACCAACAATAATACAAAATGTCTGCTGCTGACCTACTTGCTGATGGTTTCCATCACAAAAACCAACCGAATTAGCATGCATGCTGGATTTTATGCTCACCCTGGAATTCACAACCCTTTGTACTACCCTCGATGCTGGTGAAATATTATATAACTGATGTCTGTGCCTTCTGTTATTACTCTCGCAGACTATGGCTCTGAAGATATAGAGGTTCTTCCGAACGGCCTGGCCTTTATCAGCTCTGTAAGTACACAGGACCTTCTGGCCAAATTCATGCCAACCAAACTGCAATGCCTGTTTTTTACCTGTGGTGTCACTGCAGGATAATTAAACACTTGCTGCTGGGCTCTTCTCCCCTAGATCACTGCTGATCGCTGTCGATCCCAGCAGCTGGATAACCTGTGATCGGTTTATCTAGGTTCGGTTGGTTATGCCTTTTTCATAATGAGACCTCTCATTTGTTGCATTTTGCCGGGATTGGTTTCTATTATAACATTCGCCAGAACAGTTAATCCCCGTAAATACCCAAGAATATTTGTATTTCTGTATTGACATGAACTTCTGAACCTGGGGCGAGCTCCGTGAGTACGATGGCTATTGACTGATCTTCAGTTTGCACCACCAGGCCTTGAATCCTTCACCTGGGAGCAAAGAATTGGGTTCTTCTTAAAGAAACAGTCTATAGAACTTTCCATATGGTATAGCATGCTGTGGTTGGGGGGGGGGGGGGGGGGAAATAATCATATATTAAACATTTATTTAGCAAATTACCAAAGAGCTAAGAACACAGCAAACACTGTACATAAGGACACAAATTAGGATTTTCTAAGGACTCTGAGTAGCACAGGATCTTAAAGAGCATCTCTGAGCAGGATCAACCCCTCAACCCCAGACATACTGTCTGGTAGGGTTCAACCTGCTGAATGAAATGATCCCTGTCTTGTGAAAACTGGATGTGGTAATTCAGTGCACTAAGGGGCGGGACCTGTCCACCCAGTGCACCTCAGCTCTCCAGTTTTCCAGGGCTGGACCCACCCCCGCGGTGCACTGAAAGCCTCATTTGCATAAAGAATTAAAAAAAAATATTTTTTTTATTTTTTGGGGGGAACGCCGCAATGGATTTTCACAAACAGGTATTATTTTAATCAGCAAGATCAACTCTACCATGCCATATGCTGGGTTTTGTAGGGCTGATCCTACTCTTTAAGTTATACCATGTCGTATACTCAAGTCACATCCAGAGCTGCTTTCAGAGATAGTTTAGCTGAGATCACGTGCAATCTAACGCAATGCCACATTTATAGAACAGGAGGAAAGAATTAAAGAAGGCCATGCCGCACCATATACAGAAGTATGTTTTACCCTAATTTTTTGTTCCCAAATACTTCCACACCATGCCCAGAAAATACTGCAATTCAGTGTCCAAATAATACTTCCATTAGAGATCCAAATAATACTACTATATAGGTGCCTCATAACATTCCCACACAATTCCACCACCAGTCAGTGCCCAGTAAACCTGCCCCCCAAGGTCCACATAATACAGCCATACAGTGCCTAAATAGTAAAAGGGTAAAGGTCACGTCTTCAGTGGTCCACAGTTTTTAAGGCCTCCAGTTCCAGTCCTCGGGTAACCCTTAAGATAGAGGGGGTCCTATCATTCTGGAGGAGGAGGTTATGACATATGCATATCTGGACATGACGGATTTATTTATACTGCAAAGTACTGACCAGGATACTGGCTTCTGTAAAACAAGCTTGCTGGATGGGAGCATGCATATTACCTGGTGCGATGTCAGAGCCATGCCGTGTGCTCTAAGTCAATCAGATGCCCCCCTGTTTTTCCCCTCCTCCTGATACTGTTCCACATAGGATGCTGCAGCTGCATCCCCCTCCTCTCCCTCCTTGTTACTGTTTAACACTGGATGGACTTTTTAGTGCCTGCAGGAAGGGTCCTCTCCTCCTACCCTCTAATTAGATGTACAACACCATGAAATTAATGCATAGCCAGCCATAGGTGAAACCGTGGGGTGCACCCCTTAAATTCACTGAAATATTACATCATACATGCTAACCCTTTCTATGTTCTCCAAGGGTCTGAAATATCCCGGAATCATGAGCTTTGCTCCTGAAAGGCCTGCCGAAATATTACTGCTCGATATGAACAATGACGATCTCCAGCCGATCTCTCTGCCGATCAGCAAAGGCTTCGATATGTCTACGTTTAACCCTCATGGATTGAGCTCGTACATTGACGAGAAGGGTAAGAAGCACAAGAACATTTATTTTCCTATAGCGCTGGGAGAGAGTTCAGCTCTGAAGCCTGCAGAATTGTAAATGCAGCATGTGGGTTAATTCTAAACATAACCATAAGTTGGTGTTCAGAGATGAACCAAGGCTAGGCAGCATTTCTCTCCCTCCATGTTTGGCCTTCATATTGTACAGTTGGCGCTCATAGTTGTGGAGCGCGTAAAGCCTGTTCCTTTACAAAGACAACCAAGTCTTTCATAGATCCTGCAAATAAACGCTGCGAAGAAAAGTATTTGTTGTGAAACTTCAAGTCTTATTACATTACCTCCAGCTCATGGCCAGCAATCTGCAAATTCTGGGGTCCCAGGAAAGGTCTATATCATGAACCATTTTATTTTTGGCTTGTTGGTGCCCTCCTGAGCAAGCACAAGAAAAGAAAGCACAAGTGCACATCAGAGGAACCTCTTTATTTGCAAATTTTAAATAAATTTGCAAGTTTATTTCTTCCCAGCTTGGACCCTCTGAGTTCCCCTGGGATCAGTTGCCTTGCGGCTTTGCTATTTGTCAGACGACCACTCTCCGCACCTTGTCTTGTCTTCCTTAATGCTACACGTCTAAGACTACTGCCAGTCCCTATGGTGGTTCACTGCTATTGTTTGCCAATTACTGGTCCTTGTCCTTGGTCTGCAAACCCAGAAAGTCTCTACCTGTGACTGTCGCAGCTTCTAACCAGGGGTGCACCTAGCCTTTCTGCTGCCTGAGGCAAAAACTGATACGGCACCTCCCCCCTTCCCAATGCCAATTTCTTAACCTAACCCCTTTTCTTCAGCCCATGGCCCTTCAGCTGCCCCCCTTTTGCCCCTACCTGGTGCTGCCTGAGGCAGTCGCCTCACCTGGCCTCATTGGTGGTGCACCCCTGCTTCTAACCCTAGATAGGCTTGCTGTGCGACCACCCTAGTTGGTGGAGGGTCGACACCCGGGACCTATGCCGATCAGCTCTTTGAGAGACCGAGACCACCAAGGCTTTATCAGGGCTTAGCCTAGGCCATGTGATGTCACGTTTATCCATCACATAGCCTAGGTACAGCTGAAGTGAATGGGGCTGGGCTGTGATACCAAGCACGGCCACTATACCATGGACAGCACTATGCTTAGTGAGCAAAGAGACGGCCGCGGCGGTACTGTGAGCGCTGGTGCCTTCTCAAACAGCTGATTGGCGGGGGTCCCGGGTGTCAGACCCCCCACCGATCAGTATATGAGTCTCAAAAAACCCTTTAAATGGTGGCACGATCCCTTTATGTAAATCAGTGACACTACATATAGCAGCCTACATCTCAGCCTTCTAGATGCCTAGTAGAAGATATGTTGAGACGAGCTGAGCCCCATCCGGAATTTTCAGCTTTACTCGCAGGTACACTTTAAGATTCTGATGTTTTTAGAGGGTTCTTAGTCTCCCCTCTATTTTCAGATAACTCGGTCTACCTCTTCGTGGTGAATCATCCTCATCACAAGACGACTATTGAGATATTCAAGTTTATAAAGAAAGAAAATGTTCTTGAGCACCTGAAGACCATTAAACATCCTGAACTTCACAGGTACGGGAAGACTCCAGGAGATACGGAGATAAAAAAAAAAATGTAAATGCTGTACTAGGGAAAACTGGAGTAGGCTACTTTCACACTAGCGTTTTTTCTGGATCCGGCAGGGTTCAGAAAAAACGCTTCCGTTACTGATAATACAACCGCCTGCATCCGTTATGAACGGATCTGGTTGTATTATCCTTAACATAACCAAGACAGATCCGTCATGAACTCCATTGAAAGTCAATAGGGGACGGATCCAGTTTTTATTGTGTCCGAGAAAACGGATTCTTCCCCATTGACTTGCACTGTGTCCATCTTGCTCCGCACCACATCACGGACAGAAAAACGCTGCTTGCTGTGGTTTGCTCTCCGGTCTGGGAATGCAACCAAACGGAACTGAATGCATTTTGGATCACTCCGTTCTGTTCAGTTCTATTTTGTCCCCATTGACAATGAATGGGGACAAAACTGAGGCGTTTTTCTCCAGTATTGAGACCCTATGATGGATCTCAATACCAGAAAATATTAACGCTAGTGGGAAAGCAGCCTTAGGAGAGGAGGGTCTACGATCCAGCACTTTCATCTGTGAGCCAGAGTGGAGACTTGTTACAGAGAGCATCTGGAGGACCTGCGGTGTCCATATATTGCATTATTTTATTGGAACTATGTAATGCTTCATTTGCCCTGTGGTGGCGCTGCAGGAGAATTAAACACTTGCTGCCAGGTTCCCTCACAGATCACAGCTGATTGCTGCAAAGCGAGATAACCTGGGATCAGATTTTCTTGGGCAACTTTTCCCAGGGCTCAAGCATACGTCCGTGTCAAATTTCTTCACTACCAGCAAGTTGGGCGTGTACTTGCTGCCGCTTCAAGACACGCCCCATCTCCTCTTGATAGACAGGGCCAGTAAGCGCTCTCCTCCTCCCGCTGGCCCCGTCTGCTGCTAAATTCCCACGCCTGCGCCATAACGTTCCTCGATCGGCGCAGGTGTACTGAGTGAAGGACGCACGCTTGCCAGCTCCTTCCTCAGTGCGCCTGCGCCGATTACGTCACACTACACCCCGAAGAGAAGACTGCCGATTATCGCTGATGCCGGCAGTCTTCTCTTTCGGGTGTAGTGTGACGTAATCGGCGCAGTCGCACTAAGGAAGGAGCTGGCAAGCGCGCGTCCTTCACTCAGTACGCCTGCGCCGATCGAGGAACGCTACGGCGCAGGCGCGGGAATTCAGCAGCAGACGGGGCCAGCGGGAGGAGGAGAGCGCTCGCTGGCCCTGTCTATCAAGAGGAGATGGGGCGTGTCTAGAAGCGGAGGCTACCAGCAAGTACACGCCCAACTTGCTGGTAGTGAAGAAATTTGCATATGATAAAAGTATGATTTTTACAAGAAATAAGCCACAGACAAAGGTAGGACATGTCTGATTGCACTCAGCTGACATTAGCAAATAGCTAACAGAAGCCTTTAAGAGGTGACATGTGGGCCAGAGCAGCTGAATTCAGGAGGGCATGTGCGGTCACTGGTCGGGTACATGGGTGCCTGATTCTTACAGGGTTAATTACTGCTGAGAGCTCATTATGTATACGGCCAACGGCAGAGAGGAGGACTTGCGCGGCCCCCAGGGCATCGTCCCACCGGGACAAGTACAGCACATGTAAGTGGAATACTGACGTGTGAATGGGGCTTAAGGGCTCATGTACGCGACCGTTGGGTGTTTTGCAGTCTGAAAATTGCGGATCTGCAAAACACGGATACTGGCTGTGTGTATTCCGCATTTCGCGGAGCAGAAAGGCCGGCCCCTGATAGAACAGTCCTATTCTTGTCCGTCATGCAGACAATAATAGGACATGTTCTATTTTTTTTTTGCGGAACCGCCATATGGATACGGAAAGCACATGGAGTCATTTCAGTTATCTTTTTTTTTTGCAGCCCAATTGAAGTGAATAGACGCGGAAAAAAATGCATGAGCCCAAACAGAAAGGGATTGTCCAGAGCAAAGAAGACCCTTTAATTATATGCATTATTGTACTAAACTAAATAATTTGCAAACTGTTATATATAGCTGTGTTCCCATGCTTAGGAGCGACCTCTGAGCTGCTTTTCCATGCTGGTGGACAACAGTCATTCATTTATTTAATGGAGAGATATTCAGTTGACTGCAATACAACATTTCTCCTGCACTCACCTTTGTGGCAGGGTGCCTGGAACGAAACCTGTGCGATCAGCTGTTTATCTGATGCAGAGTGCCAAACCTAATGCATAGAAATAGGAAATTATTACATTCTGATTACCACCATTAGGGGGAGCTAATTGCATACATTGAACTCTGCAATAAAACAATATGCAGGAAGTTCTTTTTAGTGGGGGCCACAGATGGTCGGAACTTTATCATGTAATTTTATGGCTGTGGGAAGGGAAGCAGGGGATTTGACGCTCATGACTACATCACAAGATCGTGCACACACAAAAACACGTTTTTTATGTCTTTCAGTGTAAACGATATTGTTGCTGTTGGACCTGAGAGCTTTTATGTCACTAATGATCATTACTTCACGGACGACTTCATGAAACAAGTCGAATTGTTATTTGGATCAAAGTTGACAAACGTGGTGTATTACAGTCCGGAAGAGGTCAGAGAAGTTGCAACTGATTTCTACAGCGCCAACGGGATTGCCATGTCAAAAGACAAAAAGTATCCGCCCTTCATTATTATACATTCTGTTGTATGCAATCCTTTGTCTGAAATGAAAGAATGGAAAAAATTATTGGAGCGCCCCCTATAACAGCAGTCTGGATGTGCAGTCTGAAGCGCTCCCTATAACAACTGTTTGGATGTGTAGTCTGGAGTGCCCCTTATGACAGCAGTCTGGATGTGTAGTCTGGTGTGCCCCTTATGACAGCAGTCTGGCTGTGTACTCTGGAGCGCCCCCTATAACAGCAGTCTGGATGTGTAGTCTGGACCTCCTCCGATAACAGCATTCTGGATGTGTAGTCTGGAGCGCCCCCTATAACAGCAGTCTGGATGTGTAGTATGGAGCGCCCCCTATAACAGCAGTCTGGATGTGTAGTCTGGACCTCCTCCGATAACAGCATTCTGGATGTGTAGTCTAGGGGCGCCCCTTATAACAGCAGTCTGGATGTGTAGTATGGAGCGCCCCCTATAACAGCAGTCTGGATGTGTAGTATGGAGCGCCCCCTATAACAGCAGTCTGGATGTGTGGTCTGGACCGCCCCCGATAGCAGCAGTCTGGATGTGTAGTCTGGAGCGCCCCCTATAACAGCAGTCTGGATGTCTAGTCTGGAGCGCCCTCTATAACAGCAGTCTGGATGTGCAGTCTGGAGCGCCCCCTATAACAGCAGTCTGGATGTGCAGTCTGGAGCGCCCCCTATAACAGCAGTCTAGATGTGTAATCTGGAGCGCCCCTATAACAGCAGTCTAGATGTGTAGTCTGGAGCGCCCCCGATAGCAGCAGTCTGGATGTGTGGTCTGGACCGCCCCCGATAGCAGCAGTCTGGATGTGTAGTCTGGAGCGCCCCCTATAACAGCAGTCTGGATGTCTAGTCTGGAGCGCCCTCTATAACAGCAGTCTGGATGTGTACTCTGGAGCGCCCCCTATAACAGCAGTCTGGATGTGCAGTCTGGAGCGCCCCCTATAACAGCAGTCTAGATGTGTAATCTGGAGCGCCCCTATAACAGCAGTCTAGATGTGTAGTCCGGAGAACCCTCTAACAGCAGTCTGGTTGTGTAGTCCGGAGCGCCCCCTATAACAGCAGTCTAGATGTGTAGTCTGGAGCGCCCCCTATAACAGCAGTCTAGATGTGTAGCCTGGAGCGCCCCCTATAACAACTGTCTGGATGTGTAGTCTGCAGCGCCCCCTATAACAGCAGTCTGGATATGTAGTCTGGAGCTCCCCCTATAACAGCAGTCTGGATGTGTAGTCTGGAGCACCCCCTATAACAGCAGTCTGAATGTGTAGTCTGGAGCACCCCCGATAACAGCAGTCTGGATGTGTAGTCTGGGGCGCCCCCTATAACAGCAGTCTGAATGTGTAGTCTGGAGCACCCCCGATAACAGCAGTCTGGATGTGTAGTCTGGAGCGCCCCCTATAACAGCAGTCTGGATGTGGAGTCTGTTAAGCCCCCTATTGTCACGGACGGTGTACAGGAAACAAGGCAAAGCAACATGTATAAACGACTCGCTGGATCCAAAAACTAAGGAACCAAGGGAGACCCCTGCAGAAGACCTGGCACTTTCCCTGGCTGCTCAGCCTATGCAAAGATCCGAATGGTGGAGGTTTGCATATCCACGAACCTTGACTATAAAGCCCTGAGCACCCTACAATAGTGAGGGGACACGACCACCGGCTCCCTACACAAGATACGGAGGGAGTCAGGGTCACCTGGGATCCAGCAAACAGAAAATAACAGATAAAGGTACAACACTTAGCTTTGAAGCAAACAGGAGGACAGAGTCAGCGTGCACACACACTCCAGGAAGTAGTATAAGCCGCCCAGAAAAGCCTTCTGGGGAAGAATTTAAAGGGAAGCAATTAGTCCAACACATGACAGCTGAGAGAGGCTAACGAGAGGAGGAGCTGAATACCACAACACAGAAACTCAAGGAGGAGGTTCTGAAAGGCCTCTGTCAGAGCTTCTCAGCTGTCTGGTTGTGACAGTACCCCTCCCTCTACGAGTGGACTCCGGACACTCAGAACCCACCTTCTCAGGATGGGACCTATGGAAAGCCCTGATGAGACGAGAGGCCTTAATGTCCGTCACTGGGACCCACATCCTCTCCTCAGGACCATACCCCTCCCACTGAACAAGGTACTGAAGAGAACCGCGGACAAGACGAGAATCCACAATCCTAGAGACCTGAAATTCAAGATTCCCATCAACCATAATCGGAGGAGGAGGCAAAGGCGAGGGTACAATGGGTTGAACATAAGGTTTCAATAAGGACTTATGAAAAACATTATGGATCTTCCAAGTCTGAGGAAGATCAAGACGGTATGCAACAGGATTGATGACAGACAGGATTTTGTAAGGCCCAATAAACCTAGGACCCAACTTCCAGGAGGGAACCTTCAATTTGATATTCTTGGTAGACAACCACACCAGATCACCAACATTCAGGTCCGGACCAAGCACACGTCTCTTATCAGCCACACGCTTATATCTCTCACTCATGCTCTTTAGATTATCTTGAATCTTTTGCCAAATAGATGACAAAGACGAGGAGAATCTGTCCTCATCAGGTAAACCAGAAGACCCCTCTCCCGAGAAAGTCCCAAACTGTGGATGAAACCCATATGCACCAAAAAATGGTGACTTATCAGAGGACTCCTGACGACGGTTATTTAAAGCAAACTCAGCAAGGGACAAAAAAGAACACCAATCCTCTTGATTCTCCGCCACAAAACAACGCAGATATGTCTCCAGATTCTGATTGACGCGCTCTGTCTGGCCATTCGACTGCGGGTGGAAAGCAGAAGAGAATGACAACCGAACCCCCAAGCGAGAACAGAAAGCCTTCCAGAATCTGGAAACAAACTGCGTGCCCCTATCAGAGACTATGTCTGAAGGAATACCGTGCAATTTGACAATGTGATCAACAAATGCCTGCGCCAGCGTCTTAGCATTGGGCAAACCAGGAAAAGGGATGAAATGCACCATTTTGCTAAAACGGTCCACCACCACCAGAATCACAGTCTTCCCCGAGGAACAAGGCAGGTCTGTTATGAAGTCCATGGACAGATGTGTCCAAGGACGGGAAGGAATGGGTAAGGGAAGGAGAGGACCTGATGGCCGTGAATGAGGGACTTTGGCACGAGCGCAAGTCTCGCAGGCTGCCACAAAACACTTAACCGACTTACGAAGCGCAGGCCACCAGAATCTCCGAGCGATGAGATCCAGTGTGGCTCTTACCCCCGGGTGCCCAGCAAGGACCGTATCGTGGTGTTCTTTAAAAATCTTGTGTCTTAAAGCGAGAGGCACAAACAACCTCCCAGGAGGACAAAGATCAGGAGCCTCTGACTGGGCTGCCTGCACCTCTGCCTCCAATTCAGGAAAAAGAGCAGAGACCACCACACCTTCAGCCAAAATGGGACCCGGGTCTTCAAAATTCCCGCCTCCCGGAAAACAACGTGACAGGGCATCTGCCTTCACATTCTTAACTCCAGGGCGGAACGTGACAACAAAATTAAACCTAGAAAAGAACAACGACCATCTGGCCTGTCTCGGGTTCAGACGCTTGGCTGACTCCAAGTAGGCCAGATTTTTATGGTCAGTAAATACGGTAATAGGGTGTCTGGCTCCCTCTAGCCAATGGCGCCATTCCTCAAAAGCCAACTTGATGGCCAACAATTCCCTATCTCCCACATCGTAATTTCTCTCTGCGGAGGAGAGTTTTCTTGAGAAAAAGGCACACGGTCGCCAATTGGCAGGAGAGGAACCCTGAGACAAGACCGCCCCCACACCCACCTCAGAAGCATCAACCTCAACTATGAAGGGTAAAGAAACATCAGGTTGCACCAAGATGGGAGCGGAAGCAAAACTCTCCTTGATATCAGAAAAAGCCTTACGCGCCTCTACTGACCAAGAAGAAAAATCTACCCCCTTTCTGGTCATATCAGTGAGTGGTTTAACAATAGAAGAATAATTCAAAATGAACTTCCTGTAATAATTGGCAAAGCCCAAAAAACGCATCAGCGCCTTTTGATTCTCAGGAAGCTCCCACTCAAGCACAGCGCGGACCTTCTCGTGGTCCATGCGAAAACCAGAAGCGGAGAGAAGAAACCCCAGAAATTGAATTTCTGGAACCGCAAACACACATTTTTCCAGTTTCGCATATAATTTATTCTCCCGCAGAATGAGCAAGACCTGACGTAAATGTTCCTTATGAGTTTTGAAATCGGGAGAAAAAATCAAAATGTCATCCAAATACACCAATACAAATTTTCCCATCAAATGATAAAAAATGCTGTTCACGAAATGCTGAAAAACGGCTGGGGCATTCATCAAACCAAAAGGCATAACCAAATTTTCAAAATGGCCCTCATTGAAAATGAGGGCCATTGAAGGGTATTGAAGGCCGTCTTCCATTCGTCCCCTTTTCTGACCCTGACCAGGTTGTATGCCCCTCTTAAATCTAATTTGGAAAAGACTTTAGCCCCAACAACCTGGTTAAATAGGTCCGGGATCAGAGGAAGCGGATAAGGGTCACGAATAGTGATACTGTTCAGCTCCCTGAAATCCAGACAAGGTCTTAAAGAACCATCTTTTTTCTTAACAAAGAAAAAACCAGCGGCAACAGGTGACTTTGAGGGTCGTATGTGTCCCTTTCTCAGACTCTCAGAGATATAAGTACGCATAGCGATCCTCTCAGGTTGAGAAAGATTGTATAAACGAGATTTAGGCAGCTTGGCGTCTGGGATGAGATTAATAGGGCAATCGTACTCCCTGTGCGGGGGCAAATCCTGAACTCCACTCTCAGAGAAGACATCCGAAAATTCAGAGAGAAAAGATGGTACAGTCTTAGTAGCAACCTCAGAAACAGATGTCATGAGGCAAATCTCTCTGCAAAAGTCACTCCAACCATTTATTTGCCTCGCTTGCCAATCAATGGTGGGGTTATGCTTAGTGAGCCAGGGCAGACCCAACACCAGAGGGGTGGGTAAACCGCTAAGGACGAAACATGACACATCCTCAACATGAGCATCACTCACAATTAAACGGATATTGTGAACTATGCCCTTTAATGATTTTTGAGAAAGTGGAGCGGAATCGATAGCAAAAACAGGAATATCCTTTCCCAAAGTGCGCACCTGGAAACCATGAGTTATCGCAAATTGATTATCAATGAGATTAACCGCTGCTCCACTATCCACAAAA
Organism: Bufo gargarizans; assembly: GCF_014858855.1. Lineage (NCBI taxonomy): Eukaryota > Metazoa > Chordata > Amphibia > Anura > Bufonidae > Bufo > Bufo gargarizans. The sequence goes on along the minus strand of NC_058084.1, from coordinate 478,769,249 downwards.
ATCTCACAAAAAATGTTCTTGCTCTGTAGCGCCACCCTAGCCGGCAGGACAAAATGGGAACTACAAGCAAATGGAAAACCTTCAATTTCCGCCTCAACCCTGCCAATAGTAACAGACGGAACATTTTTAAAAGATTTTTTCCTGTTTGTTTCTTTATTACTCCCAGAAAACTGCCTGAATCTCCTAGAGGGACAAATATTTGCCAAATGATTTATACCTCCACAACAAAAACAAACCCTCCCATGCGAGCTGAATCTTCTATTGTCAGAAGCAATCAACCCCAGCTGCATGGGCTCCTGCTCAGAAGGGGGTGACGGCGACTGAGACCCCTGCGCACAGAACGGGACCGCTGCACTGTCCTGGGACTGAGTATGACAGGAAGGGGACATCTCTCCTCTCTCTCTAAGATGCCTGTCAATACGAACGGCCTGAGACATAGCAGAGTCCAAAGAAATAGGCCTCTCATGAAAGGCAAATGCATCTTTCAATCCCTCTGAAAGACCATGGCAAAATTGACTTTGGAGCGCAGCATCATTCCAACCAGTATCAACTGCCCATCTCCGAAATTCTGAGCAGTATATTTCTGCGGATTGTTTACCCTGGCATAATAGACGTAGTTTAGACTCAGCCAGAGCAATACGATCCGGATCATCATATATCTGACCCAGGGCTAAAAAGAATTCATCCACTGAACGGAGAGGCCGTGCCCCCTCCGGCAGCGAAAAGGCCCAGGACTGAGCGTTACCTCTGAGCAGCGATATAATGATCCCCACCCTCCGTTCCTCATCACCAGAGGAGTGGGGAAGAAGGCGAAAATGGAGTTTGCAAGCCTCTCTAAAACGCACAAAATTCTCACTACCCCCGGAGAACGTATCCGGGAGCGAGATCTTAGGCTCAGAACAAACTCCATGAACGCAAGCTGAACCGGTCACTTGAAGCTGAGAAAAAGTCTTACGGAGATAAGCTACCTCCAATGAAAGACCCTGGAAGCGTTCAGCCAAAAGTGAAACCGGATCCATGCTTGAGACGGTTATGGCGGCTTATAATGTCACGGACGGTGTACAGGAAACAAGGCAAAGCAACATGTATAAACGACTCGCTGGATCCAAAAACTAAGGAACAAAAGGGAGACCCCTGCAGAAGACCTGGCACTTTCCCTGGCTGCTCAGCCTATGCAAAGATCCGAATGGTGGAGGTTTGCATATCCACGAACCTTGACTATAAAGCCCTGAGCACCCTACAATAGTGAGGGGACACAACCACCGGCTCCCTACACAAGATACGGAGGGAGTCAGGGTCACCTGGGATCCAGCAAACAGAAAATAACAGATAAAGGTACAACACTTAGCTTTGAAGCAAACAGGAGGACAGAGTCAGCGTGCACACACACTCCAGGAAGTAGTATAAGCCGCCCAGAAAAGCCTTCTGGGGAAGAATTTAAAGGGAAGCAATTAGTCCAACACATGACAGCTGAGAGAGGCTAACGAGAGGAGGAGCTGAATACCACAACACAGAAACTCAAGGAGGAGGTTCTGAAAGGCCTCTGTCAGAGCTTCTCAGCTGTCTGGTTGTGACACCTATACAGCAGTTTGGATGTGTAGTCTGGAGCGCCCCCTATAACAGCAGTCTGGTTGTGTAGTCTGGAGCGCCCCCTATAACAGCAGTCTGGCTGTGTAGTCTGGACCACCCCCTAGAACAGAAGTCTGGCTGTGTAGTCTGGAGCACCCCCTAGAACAGCAGTCTAGATGTGTAGTCTGGAGCACCCCCTATAACAGCAGTCTGGCTGTGTAGTCTGGACCACCCCCTAGAACAGAAGTCTGGCTGTGTAGTCTGGAGCACCCCCTAGAACAGCAGTCTGGATGTGTAGTCTGGAGCGCCCCCTATAACAGCAGTCAGGAGCGCCCCCTATAACAGAAGTCTGGCTGAGTAGTCTGGAGCACCCCCTAGAACAGCAGTCTGCATGTGTAGTCTGGAGCGCCCCCTATAACAGCAGTCTGCATGTGTAATCTGGAGCGCCCCCTATAACAGCAGTCTGGATGTGTAGTCTGGAGCGCCCCCTATAACAGCAGTCTGGATGTGTAGTCTGGAGCGCCCCCTATAACAGCAGTCTGGATGTGTAGTCTGGGGCGCCCCCTATAACAGCAGTCTGGATGTGTAGTCTGGAGCGCCCCCTATAACAGCAGTCTAGATGTGTAGTCTGGACCACCCCCTATAACAGCAGTCTGGATGTGTAGTCTGGAGCGCCCCCTATAACAGCAGTCTGGATGTGTAGTCTGGGGCGCCCCCTATAACAGCAGTCTGGATGTGTAGTCTGGAGCGCCCATTATAACAGCAGTCTGGATGTGTAGTCTGGAGCGCCCCCTATAACAGCAGTCTGGATGTGTAGTCTGGAGCGCCCCCTATAACAGCAGTCTGGATGTGTAGTCTGGGGCGCCCCCTATAACAGCAGTCTGGATGTGTAGTCTGGAGCGCCCCCTATAACAGCAGTCTGGATGTGTAGTCTGGGGCGCCCCCTATAACAGCAGTCTGGATGTGTAGTCTGGAGCGCCCCCTATAACAGCAGTCTGGATGTGTAGTCTGGGGCGCCCCCTATAACAGCAGTCTGGATGTGTAGTCTGGGGCGCCCCCTATAACAGCAGTCTGGATGTGTAGTCTGGAGCGCCCCCTATAACAGCAGTCTAGATGTGTAGTCTGGAGCGCCCTCTATAACAGAAGTCTGGCTGTGTAGTCTGGAGCACCCCCTAGAACAGCAGTCTGCATGTGTAGTCTGGAGCGCCCCATATAACAGCAGTCTGCATGTGTAATCTGGAGCGCCCCCTATAACAGCAGTCTGGATGTGTAATCTGGAGCGCCCCCTATAACAGCAGTCTGGATGTGTAGTCTGGAGCGCCCCCTATAACAGCAGTCTGGATGTGTAGTCTGGAGCGCCCCCTATAACAGCAGTCTGGATGTGTAGTCTGGAGCGCCCCCTATAACAGCAGTCTGGATGTGTAGTCTGGAGCGCCCCCCTATAACAGCAGTCTGGATGTGTAGTCTGGGGCGCCCCCTATAACAGCAGTCTGGATGTGTAGTCTGGAGCGCCCCCCTATAACAGCAGTCTAGATGTGTAGTCTGGAGCGCCCTCTATAACAGCAGTCTGGATGTGTAGTCTGGAGCGCCCCCTATAACAGCAGTCTGGATGTGTAGTCTGGAGTGCCCCCTATAACAGCAGTCTGGATGTGTAGTCTGGAGCGCCCCCCTATAACAGCAGTCTAGATGTGTAGTCTGGAGCGCCCCCTAGAACAGCAGTCTAGATGTGTAGTCTGGAGCACCCCCTATAACAGCAGTCTGGCTGTGTAGTCTGGACCACCCCCTAGAACAGAAGTCTGGCTGTGTAGTCTGGAGCACCCCCTAGAACAGCAGTCTGGATGTGTAGTCTGGAGCGCCCCCTATAACAGCAGTCAGGAGCGCCCCCTATAACAGAAGTCTGGCTGAGTAGTCTGGAGCACCCCCTAGAACAGCAGTCTGCATGTGTAGTCTGGAGCGCCCCCTATAACAGCAGTCTGCATGTGTAATCTGGAGCGCCCCCTATAACAGCAGTCTGGATGTGTAGTCTGGAGCGCCCCCTATAACAGCAGTCTGGATGTGTAGTCTGGAGCGCCCCCTATAACAGCAGTCTGGATGTGTAGTCTGGGGCGCCCCCTATAACAGCAGTCTGGATGTGTAGTCTGGAGCGCCCCCTATAACAGCAGTCTAGATGTGTAGTCTGGACCACCCCCTATAACAGCAGTCTGGATGTGTAGTCTGGAGCGCCCCCTATAACAGCAGTCTGGATGTGTAGTCTGGGGCGCCCCCTATAACAGCAGTCTGGATGTGTAGTCTGGAGCGCCCATTATAACAGCAGTCTGGATGTGTAGTCTGGAGCGCCCCCTATAACAGCAGTCTGGATGTGTAGTCTGGAGCGCCCCCTATAACAGCAGTCTGGATGTGTAGTCTGGGGCGCCCCCTATAACAGCAGTCTGGATGTGTAGTCTGGAGCGCCCCCTATAACAGCAGTCTGGATGTGTAGTCTGGGGCGCCCCCTATAACAGCAGTCTGGATGTGTAGTCTGGAGCGCCCCCTATAACAGCAGTCTGGATGTGTAGTCTGGGGCGCCCCCTATAACAGCAGTCTGGATGTGTAGTCTGGGGCGCCCCCTATAACAGCAGTCTGGATGTGTAGTCTGGAGCGCCCCCTATAACAGCAGTCTAGATGTGTAGTCTGGAGCGCCCTCTATAACAGAAGTCTGGCTGTGTAGTCTGGAGCACCCCCTAGAACAGCAGTCTGCATGTGTAGTCTGGAGCGCCCCATATAACAGCAGTCTGCATGTGTAATCTGGAGCGCCCCCTATAACAGCAGTCTGGATGTGTAATCTGGAGCGCCCCCTATAACAGCAGTCTGGATGTGTAGTCTGGAGCGCCCCCTATAACAGCAGTCTGGATGTGTAGTCTGGAGCGCCCCCTATAACAGCAGTCTGGATGTGTAGTCTGGAGCGCCCCCTATAACAGCAGTCTGGATGTGTAGTCTGGAGCGCCCCCCTATAACAGCAGTCTGGATGTGTAGTCTGGGGCGCCCCCTATAACAGCAGTCTGGATGTGTAGTCTGGAGCGCCCCCCTATAACAGCAGTCTAGATGTGTAGTCTGGAGCGCCCTCTATAACAGCAGTCTGGATGTGTAGTCTGGAGCGCCCCCTATAACAGCAGTCTGGATGTGTAGTCTGGAGTGCCCCCTATAACAGCAGTCTGGATGTGTAGTCTGGAGCGCCCTCTATAACAGCAGTCTGGATGTGTAGTCTGGAGTGCCCCCTATAACAGCAGTCTGGATGTGTAGTCTGGAGCGCCCTCTATAACAGCAGTCTGGATGTGTAGTCTGGAGCGCCCTCTATAACAGCAGTCTGGATGTGTAGTCTGGAGCGCCCCCCTATAACAGCAGTCTAGATGTGTAGTCTGGAGCGCCCCCCTATAACAGCAGTCTAGATGTGTAGTCTGGAGCGCCCTCTATAACAGCAGTCTGGATGTGCAGTCTGGGGCGCCCCCTATAACAGCAGTCTGGATGTGTACTTTAGTATAGGGGACTAGCAGAAGGACCCGGCTTCGCACGGGTATATTTCATCTATTTCATTTAATGTTTGTGTGTGTCGTTAAAACATAGACAGTATCCCCCATAACAGTGACCGCTACAGCACTCCGCCCCCTTAACAATTAACTCCACTGCCCCCCCCTTAACACTGCCCCCCCCCCCACAGTGCCCCGCCTCCTTAAAATGGGATCTCGACAGCAGCCCATCCCTCAGGGGTCCGCACCCTTAACAGTGACCTCCGCAGTTCCCGCCCTTTTAACAGTGACCCCCACTGCGGCCTGCCCCCTAACAGTAACATCCACAGTGAAAACCCCTTTAACAGTGAGCTATACAGCAGCTGCCCTTTTAATAGTGGCCCCTGCCCCCTTAACAGTAACCTCTGCAGTGCCCGCCCCTTTAACAGTGACCTCCACAGCGGCCTGCCCCCTTAACAGTGACCTCCACAGTGCCCGCCCCTTCAACAGTGAGCTCCACAGCAGCTGCCCTTTTAATAGTGGCCCCTGCCCCCTTAACAGTGACCTCCACAGCGCCCTGCCCCTTTAAGGCTAGGGCTACACGACGACATGTGTCGCGCGTCACAGTCGCAGCATGTCGCAGTGCAAGACTATAGACTATCGTTATAAAAATTGTCATGCGACATCAATGTCGCAGTGTAGTTGTGGCCTGTATGTCGTGAGACTTATTGTCGCGTGACACATGTCGTCATGTAGCCCTAGCCTAAAGTTTACCTACAGCAGTGAAGAAAAATGGCTAGGTTATTATGGAAACCTGGAGTAAAACTGTGTGTATGTGGAGACTAAGGGCCTGCAAGCTTCTATTGGCTGATAAGGGACATGTGACCGTGTGCATGGCAGTTGGGATATGAAGAGAAAGACTTGTATTGGCTAATGCAGGTCATTTTTTGGGAATATCTCAGGAACGGTACGTCCTACAGAGCTGTGACCCCCACAAGATTTCTTTCCAGGTAGCAAGGGATGTGTATACCAAGTTTTGTTGAAATCGATGGTTGCGTTTTTGAGTGATCGCGGAACATACATACATACATATACAGTGGGATGCGAAAGTTTGGGCAACCTTGTTAATCGTCATGATTTTCCTGTATAAATCGTTGGTTGTTACGATATAAAATGTCAGGTAAATATATCATATAGGAGACACACACAGTGATATCTGAGAAGTGAAATGAAGTTTATTGGATTTACAGAAAGTGCTATAATTGTTTAAACACAATCAGGCAGGTGCATAAATTTGGGCACCGTTGTCGTCTTATTGATTCCAAAACCTTTAGGACTAATTATTGGAACTCAGATTGGCTTGGTAAGCTCAGTGACCCCTGACCCACATACACAGGTGAATCCAATTATGAGAAAGAGTATTTAAGGGGGTCAATTGTAAGTTTCCCTCCTCTTTTAATTTTCTCTGACGAGTAGCAACATGGGGGTCTCAAAACAACTCTCAAATGACCTGAAGACAAAGATTGTTCACCATCATGGTTTAGGGGAAGGATGCAGAAAGCTGTCTCAGAGATTTCCGCCGTCTGTTTCCACAGTTAGGAACATATTGAGGAAATGGAAGACCACAGGCTCAGTTCAAGTTAAGGCTCGAAGTGGCAGACCAAGAAAAATCTCGGATAGACAGAAGCGACGAATGGTGAGAACAGTCAGAGTCAACCCACAGACCAGCACCAAAGACCTACAACATCATCTTGCTGCAGATGGAGTCACTGTGCATCGTTCAACCATTCGGCGCACTTTACACAAGGAGATGCTGTATGCGAGAGTGATGCAGAGGAAGCCTTTTCTCCGCCCACAGCACGAAAAGTGCCGCTTGAGGTGGGCTAAAGCACATTTGGACAAGCCAGCTTCATTTTGGAATAAGGTGCTGTGGACTGATGAAACTAAAATTGAGTTATTTGGCCATAACAAGGGGCTTTATGCATGGGGGAAAAAGAACACAGCATTCCAAGAAAAACACCTGCTACCTACAGCAAAATATGGTGGTGGTTCCATCATGCTGTGGGGCTGTGTGGCCAGTGCAGGGACTGGGAATCTTGTCAAAGTTGAGGGACGCATGGATTCCCCTCAGTATCAGCAGATTCTGGAGACCAATGTCCAGGAATCAGTGACAAAGCTGAAGCTGCACCGGGGCTGGATCTTTCAACAAGACAACGACCCTAAACACTGCTCAAAATCCACTAAGGCATTTATGCAGAGGAACAAGTACAACGTTCTGGAATGGCCATCTCAGTCCCCAGACCTGAATAGAATTGAAAATCTGTGGTGTGACTTAAAGAGAGCTGTTCCTGCTCGGAAGCCATCAAACCTGAATGAACTAAAGATGTTTTGTAAAGAGGAATGGTCCAAAATACCTTCAACCAGAATCCAGACTCTCATTGGAACCTACAGGAAGCGTTTAGAGGCTGTAATTTCTGCAAAAGGAGGATCTACTAAATATTGATTTCATTTCTTTTTTGTGGTGCCCAAATTTATGCACCTGCCTAATTTTGTTTAAACAATTATAGCACACTTTCTGTAAATCCAATAAACTTCATTTCACTTCTCAAATATCACTGTGTGTGTCTCCTATATGATATATTTAACTGACATTTTTAATCGTAACTACCAACGATTTATACAGGAAAATCATGACGATTAACAAGGTTGCCCAAACTTTCGCATCCCACTGTATATGTTGTTCTTTATATATATAGATTCTGCAGGGTATGCAGCCAGGCTGCTGTTACAGGGGGGAGGTCCAGACTACGTAGCCAATCTGGCTGTGTAGTCAGGAGGGCTTGCTATGAAGTAAAACAAACTGCATGGGTTCCCTGTCACCGGACGTACTAATGTTATGTCTGACGCCAGCTTTGAGATGCGCTCACTGGGTGGTTTGCAGTACAATACCAGGCGAGTATTGTGTGCACGGTCTATTAATTACAGTAGGACCAATGCGCAATACCCAATGTGAGTTCATTTACAGGGGAGGCGGCAGGTATGTGATGCCAGCAGATACGTGAAAGCAATATTTGTCTTCTTGTAGGTTCATCTATGTCTCTGATCTGACTGGTCACACAGTGAACGTGTTAGAGAAACATGGCAACTGGTCTCTGTCTCCAGTAAAGGTAATATGGAGTATAAGTGCATGAAGGTCTTATTTCTAATTCCACCATCTACAAATGTTCTGGAGATGCCGACCTCAAAGCTGACCACTTGTATCTATGTAGGCACCAAACCAGTCATGTCACCATTAACCCATCTTCTTCCTTCTAAGACCATCCATGCACATTAGATAGCAGTCAGCCAAACACTCGGCTGAAATCTTTCTCTCTTGACCCTCCCCAAGAAGGGAGTAAATTGCTGTCAGACACCTTTGTTCTTGAATTATCTCCCCAAGCACAGAAGGACCGGGCAGATGAAACCCAACCTGCCCAATCTTTATCTTCTCCAACATTGGTAGAAACTAAAGTCAGGAGGCCTCCACACACATAAGTTGTCCAATCCTGTTGACATTGTTGGGTTTGGCGAATACGTGTCTAATGTGTCTGGTCAGCTTCAAGGTTCAAGTTATACCGGAACCCTAAGACATAGTGCCAATAGGCCCCATCACCAACCCCAGGAAAGAACGACACTAATCAAGAACTTACACACCTACACAGGGCGGTCTCCTGTCCATTCTCTCTCCAAATACCATGTGGTCGGGCTGAGGTGTTGTCTTATCTTGTATTCTATGTGGCAATATTTGAATAAAGCTTTCTCAAACTTAATAGAAACATTGTACTGGGTCTTCCAGTTGGAGTTAGAGTCTCCAAGAATAATGTCTTGGGAAGGGGTTGGGGCTGCATCCAAAAATGCAAAATGGCCTTTAAGACCATGGCCGCCACATTATGTAGACTTCTTCTCCCCCTAGTGCAACTGTATTCTGATGGGTCCACCCAACCAAAGATTCCCCACTCACATGCTCAAAGACACGTGCCAACACTAGAAACATAGATACGTAATTTAGAACTGCATCACTGCTCTACTGACTATAGGAAACTCACAAGATCTTTGTGCACATTTTAATCAAAAATGTGTGAGACCCCATTTACCAGCCTCCAGGTGGCTTCCAACAGATGGGACCTACACTAACAGACTTGCCTTTCCTGAGCCTAAGGCCTCCTGCACACGACCGTAGGTGTCCTGTTGCCGTATATATATATATATATATATATATGCGGTCCGCAATACACGGGTGCCGTTCCGTGGGCATTCCGCATCACAGATGCGGACCCATTCACTTCAATGGGTCCGCAAATCCGGAGATGCGGAATGGTGCGGAACGGAAGCACGGAACAGAACCCTACGGAAGCACTACAGAGTGCTTCCATGGGGTTTTGTCCCGTACTTCTGTTCCGCAAAAAGATAGAACATGTCCTATCTTTTTGCGGAACGGGAGGATCACGGACCCATTAAAGGGAGTGGGTCCACGAGCCGCTGCGGCTGCCCCACGGTCGGTGTTCGTGCATTGCGGCCCACAATTTGCGGGCCGCAGCACGGCCACAGGGCGCACACGTTCATGTCCAGGAGGCCTAAGGCCTGCTGCACACAAACGTTTTTTTTTTCCCGTTTACATTCCGTATACGTACCGTATACGGAACCATTCATATTAATGGATCCGCAAAAAAAAAGGAAGGTGTTCCATATGCCTTCCGTTTCCGTATTTCTATTCCGTTCAAAGATAGAACATGTCCTATTATTGTCCGCATTACAGACAAGGATAGTACAGTTCTATTAAGGGACAGATGTTCCGTTCCGCAAAAAACTGAATGCACACGGATGTCATCCATATTTTTTGCGGACCGCAAAATACTGAAAAAGCCATACGGTCGTGTGAAGGAGGCCTAAGCCTACAAAATTTCAGGGCAATGTAGGATCCAGCTGTAGTGTACTCTGATTAGAAGCCCTGGGCAGCTGGGCCGGAGTGGACGGTCCAAATGGAGGCAGCCAATCCCCAAAATGTACAATGCAAAAAACAAAGTTAGACCAGCACCTCCAAACTATATGATGTAAAGTACAGGTGCATGCTACTATGGCTGCAATGCAGAAGCAAACAAACACTGTATGCAGCAGCACACCACTCCATGCCCAAAGACACTGCAAGCACTGGAAACATGGATGAATCTGAATTGCATCACTGCTATATTTACCATACTTTGTGCACACAGTGTTTGTTTGCTTTTGTGTTGCAGCCGTGGTAGCCTACCATACAGTAACTACAGCAGTGATGCTATTCAGTCTTATCCTTGTTTCCAGTGTTTGCAGTATCTTCGCGCACGGAGCGGTGTGCTGCTGCATACAGTGTGTGTTTGCTTCTGCTTTGCAGCCGGGGGTGCACCTGTACTTTATTACATATTGCTTGGAGGTGCTGGTCTAACGTTGTTTTTTGCATCAACCAAAGATTCCTCAATGTCAATGGATTTAGGGTAATGGTCTTCTCTGGACAGATGAGCAAGACCAAAAACAATGGTTTATATCCCCGTCCGCCTGAGCACATTCTCTGTCATCATCTTCTCCATTTGGTCCGGACAACTTCTCTCAGCCACCTCGTCTTTGCAGAGTGTGACACACAGACACTTTTCTATCATCATCCCCCAACCTGGAGTCCCCACAGTGTTATCCTGCTGCTCGCTGTGCCCCCCAATACTCCCAAATACTATGTTGAAGAAAAATGAGTGCCCCCATAGTCCCATCAATAGTAATTCCATTCTAGAATGCCCTCATTAGTAATACTGTCCCCTACAGTGCCCCCAACAGTTATAATGCTCCCCAAAAATGCCCCAATTAGTAATACTGCCCCCTACAGTGCCCCCAACTGTGATAGTGCTCCCCAAGAGTGCCTCCATTAGTAGAAGAGCCCTCCAGTATTAATAATACCCTCACAGAGTCCCCAGTAGAAATAAGGCCCTCTATTGTTCCCCCAGTGGTAATAAAGCTCCCTACAGACCCCTCAGTAGTAATAAGGCCCCCATAGTGCTCTTAGCAGAAATAATGCGGCTCTATAACCCCCTCCTATAGAGCCCCCAGTAGTGATAAGAATGCCTATTATGTCCCCTGGATTTATAATACCCCTACAGTATTTATATTCCTCCCTCCACCATACAGTCCCATGTAAATAACATCACATCATCTCTCTAGCCCCCTCCAAAATACAGTCACATGTAAAAAACATAATCTCCTCCCCAGCCGCCTTCAACATACAGTCCCATGTAAATAATATCACCCCCTCCCCAGCTGCCTCCAACATGCAATCCCATGTAAACATCACCCCTCAACATTCAGTCCCATGTAAATAACATCACTCCCTCCCCCAGCTGCCTTCAACATACAGTCCCATGTAAATAACATCACTGCTCCCCCAGTCCACTCCGACATACAGTCCCATGTAAATAACATCACTCCCTCCCACAGTCCCCTCCAACATACAGTCCCATGTAAATAGCATCACTCCCTCCCACAGTCCCCTCCAACATACAGTCCCATGTAAATAACATCCTTCCCTTTAGCCCTAACATACAGTCCCAGTTAAATAACTCCCAGCATTGCTCTGCCTCTCCCTTCACTTACCTCTCCTCATGTAGCAGACCTCACCACATCTTCTTCCCCCAGGTCTTCTCCTCTTCACTGCCATCCATTCCTGCACTGGTCACATGATGGTGACATCATCGCAGGTCCTTCTCAACCACTGCCTGTTTTACTGGTCACATGACCGGTGATGTCACCACAGGTCCTTCAGCTCTTCTACTGCATTAGATTCAATTGTATTGCCGTCCTGAGGACTTACAGTTGTATCTATCTGGCAGGCATGACATTCGGGGCCTGGGACAAAACATCAGGGGCCCAGGCCCCCGAATGTTTTAACCTAGCAATGACCCTGATCTAAGGCTACATTCACAAAACAGTGTTAAAAACAGACTTGCTGTGAGTTTTTCATGGCCATTCTGCATCAGTGTTTTCTGTCCGTTTGTCCATTTTTAATGGCAGTTTTGCATCTGTTAGAAAAATGTCCATGAAAAATTGATTAATTTAATTGGTTTATTATTATTATTATTTTTTTCGTATCCCAACCCCTACAGTGCCCCCAGTATCTATAATGTCCCCATAATGCCCCCGGTGTCTATAATGCCCCCGTAGTAGCCTCAGTATATATAAGGTCCCCCACAGTGCCACCTTGTATATAAATTCCCCCCATAGTGTTCCTCTAATATGGTGTAAACCCAAATTACGTAGAAAAGGACTAATCCATGGTGTATTGTCCGTGTGATCTCTATACCAGGTGGTGCAGTTAGAGACCCTCCCGGACAACCTCTTCGTGGATCCAGTTACAGGAGATGTCTGGACAGGAGGTCACCCAAATGCCTATAAATTGTTCTTTTACAACAAAGATGATCCTCCTGGGACAGAGGTCAGTGCATAAATTGTGATATTGTAAAGAGCCTAATTATTCCATACATCTAAATATTTAGCAGAAAAAAACCAGACTGATTAGGAATCTATAATTCTGCCATTATCAGACACTGCTCCGAATTCTCCTCAGTCACCATAAAGTCCATCTAGTGTAAAACAGTAAACAGAAGAAACTGAGGAGGGGGATGCAGCTGCATGCTGTCAGAGGGGAGACATCTGATCAGAGCACTGATCTTACATCACACTGAAAGTCTGCAGGTTACGGCTGCCTACGTCTAATACCCCTCCACAGCAGCCTATGGGGGGATTGTAATATTAACTTGCCCGTTTAAAAGGGTCTTCCAGAAGCTGAGGACAACGTCTTCCTCAGCAGGGGCTCCCAGCAGTCATCTGCAATCTATAGGGGAAAGTGGTAGTTAAGTGTTTCATTTTCCTGCATGGCCACCACAAGGATAATGAAGCATTACTCAGTGTCCAATCAAATTGATGGCCAGGTCAGGTCCTCCAGGGCGAGAGGCAGTCTTTGTAGGGTTACCTGAACAAAGCTCATCGCTGAAGAACTAGGTTTGGTCAAATAGCACTTAATTTGGGTAATTGGTACGAATATGTGAAGATTTTGGCCACTTTTGCTTGGGAACTGGGAACCATCTTTCATCGCCTCCTCTCTGATGAGAGAACCTACAGTCTATAGGACGTTACTGAGATATGTTTTCAATCAGTGGTTTCCAAGACGTTGTTCTCCAAGGTTTCCAAGCCCCTTGGGAGTAGTAGTTTCCAAACAGCTGAAGACCGCTGGTTTAAACCATAAATAAGGTGGCCCCTTTGATACAGAGGGTATCACTGCTCTCCTGATTTACTATGTTTTGCATTTTTTAACAATTTTTTATCTTCTGCAGGTTGTCCGCATACAGAACATTCACTCGGACAACCCCATAGTGACCACCGTTTATGCCAACAAGGGCTCTGTCTTACAAGGCTCGTCCTGCGCCGTCTTGTACGGCAAGAAACTTCTCGTCGGCACAGTATTTCACAAAGTTTTGTACTGCCCGTTTCAATAAACAACTTGAGCTCCGGATTGCTGCTCCGGAGGCTGAAGAACTAGGTTTGGTCAAAGAGCACTTAATTTGGGTAATTAGTACGAATATGTCAAGTTTTGGCCACTTTTGCTTCCCTGATACATTGGTAACTTTTCCCTGTGATTATTACTACCTGCTACCAGGAACACTCAATGTACGCAGTGGTCTACGGCCACCCATCAGTTACTAAATGTTATTAGGTAATAGTGGGGTTGTACAGGATTTTAAAAAAAAGTAGCAGTTTATTCCAAAAACAGCGCCACATCTGTCCAGGAGTTGTGTCTGGTATTGCAGCTCTGCTTCATTGATATGAATGGAGCTTAGCTGCAATACCACAAACAACCTGTGGACAACAGTGGCGCTGTTTTTAGAAGAATATAGTCCTGTTTTTCTATTCTTTCCTTTAAGTAGGACCTCCTGATGAACTCAGTTTCACTAGGAAGCACCCTAGCATAAGTATCAAACTCACCAATTTATCAAATTGTCATCCTCTAACACAAGGCATCATCGTTTACTCCCCAGCCTTCCCCTTAAAGGGGTGATATCATGATAATACATGGCGTAAAATCGTGAAGACACATGCAGTGCTTTTACTTTGTAATATAATGGCTGTCAAAATTTGGAGAACTCAGAGAAATGCATATATTGGGCATTACATTTTTCTACCACTAGCTGGTGCTATAGAGCATTGTACAACATGTGCCTGAATGTATGTAGATCATGCTTTATGCTGCCTATAAATAAGTTCTTAGTAATAGCACACCATGTGGTCAGATAGGGTACTGCAAGCAAAAATTATATAGTTGTCACAGTGTTAAACCCATCCCAATCCCAATGGGTTAAATTGCATTTTTATGCATCACGATGTGTCTATAGGTTTTAGGTCCATGGATGAATCTAGTCTCATTTCAGTCTATGTGTTTGTAGATTTTCACATCATTGCGGCCTCACTGGTGGTTAATGGGGCAGATTTATGAATCCTGTTGTCGGGCCATGTAAATTTCAATTATATCTGATGTTCTAATGTCTCGTTATGAATGTTGTGGACGTCCCCTAAAGTTCCCATCCACGACAGTAGCTCACTGGGGCACTGTCATCACCATGACTGATCATTCTGCCCCAGTATTGGTTCATGCTTTTTTTTTTATTGATCACTTTAAACAGGTTTATATAAATCATGGATGATGTCTATTTTGGATTTTTCTATCTTGTATTTTTATCTAAAAATGTGATTTTTAAATTTCTTGAATGAAACCAAAATAAATCATATTGTGGACAAATGTGCTGTGAAATAAAATGTGATTGTGACTTTTCTGTTTCTTCATTCAGTTAAAATTATCTATCTAGTTTGGTCCCCCACTAATGTGACATTGATGACCCTATCTTAAGGAACGGTCATCGTACGGTCATCGTTGATGAAGGAGTTACCCCATTAATGTGAAAATCTAAATCAGACATCATATAGTACATGCAAATCTCTTTCTAACAAAACTAGAGCCAGCCCTGTACCTCACATGGATCCAGAGATCTCCTCATTCATTGATCCAATTCCTCTGCTAGATACTCTTCAGGCTGGTGTGTCCTTTCTGCTGCAGCTCTTTTTCTTATCACAGCTGAGATGACGTGTTCTTTCTGCACCAGTTCTCTTTCTCTATCACAGCTCAGGGGGTGTGGGGGTGTCCTTTCTGCTAAGCTCTCACCCTATCACAGTAAAGGGGGCAATTTTGTTACAGCTCTCTGTATCACATCTTAGGGGGCATGCCCTTTCTGTTGAAGCTCTCTCCATATCACAGATCAGTAGGAGTGTCCTTTCTGCAGCAGCTCTCTCCCTATCACAACTAATTAGGAGGGGCGTCCCTTCTGCTATAGCTCCCTCCCTATCACAGCTCAGAAGGTGTGTCTTTTTTCCTGCAGCTCTCTCCCTATCACAGCTCAGGGGTTGTGTCCTTTTTCCTGCAGCTCTCTCCCTATCACAGCTCAGGGGTTGTGTCCTTTCTGCTGCAGCTCTCTATCACAGCTCAGGGGTTGTGTCTTTTTTCCTGCAGCTCTCTCCCTATCACAGCTCAGGGGTTGTGTCCTTTTTCCTGCAGCTCTCTCCCTATCACAGCTCAGGGGTTGTGTCCTTTCTGCTGCAGCTCTCTCCCCATCACAGCTCAGGGGTTGTGTCCTTTTTCCTGCAGATCTCTCCCTATCACAGCTCAGGGGTTGTGTCCTTTCTGCTGCAGCTCTCTCCCTATCACAGCTCAGGGGTTGTGTCCTTTCTGCTGCAGCTCTCTCCCTATCACAGCTCAGGGGTTGTGTCCTTTTAACTGCAACTCTCTCTTTGTAACAGTCACAGCTTGAAACAGTATATAGGGCTGGTGGCAGTAGAAGGATGGAATTGAGCATGTGCGACCACCTGAGAAGATGGACATACACATTACTATGCAAAGTGAACACCAGGGTGCGCTAATAATGAAATAAAAGGAATATCTCACAACTGGAGCAACAGAAAGTAAATTATAATTTAATTATAGTAAAATAATATTTTATACCCATTTAAATTCCTGAATACCCCTTTAAGGAAGGCATAGCTGGAATATGAGATGATCCTCTCACATGAGATACTGAAACCGAGAAGAGCTTTGTCTGACTAATCGCTATTATTGCAGCGACCGGGCTGCAGGGGCAACACGTCAGCTACGGTGGGCTGATGGGGGTAGTGGTAGTTTTACTCACGGTTAGCAGCGCTCCCTGGGCCGGCGTGCAGTGAAGGAAAGGACAGCACCAGTTCCTTCGGGGCACACTCTGCTGTCCACGGATTCCCGCCAGATGGTGGTTGAGGTGCCCTTGGTGGAACGGTTTTAGGTGCCTTGGAGGCAGGGTCCCTGGTGTTCGTGACGCCAGTACCGTTAGGTGCAAAGGAAGGTGGTAGAAAGAATGAGGAGTCAATGGCTCAAAGCAATGGAACTTTTACTTGATCACTTGTCTCAGAGTAGTCAGTACGGTTCATCTATATATCCAGAGTAATAATCTAAATATTGTCTCAGCTGTAATCCTTGTAACAGGCTTGGCAAACGGTGGGAGAGATTCCTTCTTATATCTGTCCACACAGCCAGATACTGGCTATAATAACTTCTTCCTTGTAATTAGCAATCCACAGGGCGGTCTCCCTAACAGCAGGCAGAGGGAAGACCAGGGAGGGTGAGTACAGGAAGCACTCGCAGCGCTTCACTCCCCTCTCCCGGCACCTAATGTATACTAGTAAGCGCTCACTAGTATTCGCTTTATAAGATGCACAACCATTTCCCCCCACTTTTTGGGGAAGTGCGTCTTATAAAGCGAAAAATACGGTACTTCTTGTTCTACCCCGCATTAACACACCCTAAGCTATATATATATATATATATATATATATATATATATATATATATGCGGTGCCAGCACCACCTAGGGGTGAATAGATGTAATGACACTCTCCTCTAGAACAGCCTGTTATAAGGAATTACAGCTATATACAGGAATACATTGATGTAACCTCTACAGAAGTGCCCACGACCATCACTGAGTGGGACACTGCATTATCGCTGCCAAACAAGTTTCAGAACAAGAATTCACATGTGCAGATCATAAGAAACTGAACTCCAGAAACGTTCCGCCTTCATCTGTTGTATCACATAAGAGGGGTGTGAATACTTATCAAAAACTAGAGTAAAAGGTTTCTGGACCTTACATAATAAGGGCTGTATTAATAATTATGTTGCGGAGCTGGGGCTGAAGATAGATTAGATAGATAGATAGATAGATAGAAGGATTAATTAAACATTTCATATATAAAGCTGAGTGTACTGTATGTGTGTGTGTGTGTGTATGTGTGTGTATGTGTGTGTGTGTGTGTGTATGTGTGTGTGCGTGTGTGTGTGTATGTGTGTGTGTGTATGTGTGTGTATGTGTGTGTGTGTGTGTGTATGTGTGTGTGTGTGTATGTGTGTGTGTGTTTATGTGTGTATGTGTGTGTGTGTGTGTATGTGTGTGTGTGTGTATGTGTGTGTGTGTGTGTATGTGTGTGTGTGTATGTGTGTGTGTTTATGTGTGTGTGTGTATGTGTGTGTGTGTGTTTATGTGTGTGTGTGTATGTGTGTGTGTATGTGTGTGTGTATGTGTGTGTGTGTGTATGTGTGTGTGTGTATGTGTGTGTGTGTATGTGTGTGTGTGTATGTGTGTGTGTGTTTATGTGTGTGTGTGTATGTGTGTGTGTATGTGTGTGTGTGTGTATGTGTGTGTGTGTATGTCCACTAAAGGAATCCACCCGTCGCATTTACAATGACGAAATTTGGCAAACAGGTACATCAGGTGTCCGGGAAGGTTTCAGACCGGGTCTCAGCTCTCTAGCACGTACCGTTCCTGAGGTATTCCCAAAAAATGCATTAGCCAAAAGAAGCCTGGTCACATGACCCTTATCAGCCAATAGAAGCTTGCAGGCCCTTAGTCTCCACATACACATAGTTTTACACCAGGTTTCCATAACAACCCAGCCATTTTTCTTCACTGCTGTAGGTCAGCTTTAAAGGGGCAGAGCACTGTGGATGACACTGTTACGCTGGGTTCACACCTGAGCGTTTTACAGCGCGTTCAAACGCGCTGTAAAACGCTTAAGACATCAAAACCAATGCTTCCCTATGGGAAGGGTTCACACCTGGGCGTTTTACAGCGCGTACGAACGCGCTGTAAAACGCCCGACGCTCAAACAAGTACTTGAGCTTCTTTGGGGCGTTTTGACGCGCGTTTGTGGCCATAGGACACTGCAGTCAATGACACAAACGCGCGTCAAACGCGCGTTTACTATTACAAAAAACGCGCATAAGAACGCGCGACAAAAACGCGCGTAAAACGCGCGTTTGAGAAGCGCTCAGGTGTGAACCCAGGGTTAAGGGGGCAGGTAGGGTGCCATTGAGACTTAAAAGCCACGCCCAGACCCAGTTAGACTACACACCCTCCCTGATAGAACAAAAAAACAAAAACTAAAAACATTATTTATAGGCTCATATATGACCTTCAAAATCATTACAAAAAAAATAAAAAATATATCTTAAAAATAAAAGTTTAAATCAGCCCCCTTTCTGTATAATTAAAAAATAAATATCTAAACAACAATAAATATAAACATCATGGGTATCGTCGCGACCGAAAACGCCCATACTATTAATATATTTATAAAAAATTCCAATACGGCAAATGGTGTAATGGAAAAAAGGGTCAAAATGGCCAATTTGCCATTTTTTCATTGCTCCTCTTTCCCAAAAATTTTTTAAAAAAAGTGATCAAAAAGTCATGCACACTCCAAAATGGTATTAATAAAAACTACAGATTGTTCCTCAAAAAATGAGCCCCTAAACAGCTCATTAGACATAAGTATAAAAAAGGTATGGGGTCAAAATATGATGATGTAAAAAAAAATAATCAAAGTTTACATTTATTTTTACACTATTTAGACATAAAAAACCTACACGTATGGGGTATCCTGGCAATCATACTGACCCATATAATGAAGGGCATGGGTCAGTTTTGCCATAAACAAAATGGAGTAGGAACGAAAGCCGTAAAGCCGTGAAGGAATTGTGTTTTTTTTTTTACAATTCCACCCCATTTAGAATTTTTCTTATCGCTTCCCACTACATTTTATGCTATAATTAATGGTGGCATTAGAAAGTACAACCTGTCCGGCAAAAAATAAGCCCTCATACAGCTATGTGACCAGAAATATAAAAAAAATGACTCAAGGAAAATAGGGAAGAAAAATGAAAACGCAAAAACAAAAAAACCTCCGGTAGCCTAAGGGTTAATAGCAATGCCTGTAAAGTAAGGGCCACCAGTAATACCAGGACTGGTTCTGGGCGGTGCAGCTTCTGCTGCTCTTTGGAACCTCCTTGAGATGATAGCAGCAAATACAGACGTCTTAGGGGGTGTGGAAGCAGAGGGAGGCACAAGGCACTGCACAACTTACAGCTCCCAGTGCTTGTGCTGCTGCGATCACAGAGCCACCTCGTCTGCTCCTCTACCTCAAATGTAAAAAGGTGCAGGGGCAGCACAGCACCATGGGGAGGCTGCTCACAATAACCCTTGTTGGGGCGCTCCTGGCTCTCCTGGGGGAAAGGATCGTGAATTTCAGGTGAGTAATTTTCAGCTGTGCTTCACTAGCACTGACTCCTGGGATCACTGCAATCTATAGTGACCGGTGTCCTGGCTCCTGGGATCACTGCAATCTATAGTGACCGGTGTCCTGACTCCAGGGATCACTGCAATCTATAGTGACCGGTGTCCTGGCTCCTGGGATCACTGCAATCTATAGTGACCGGTGTCCTGGCTCCTGGGATCACTGCAATCTATAGTGACCGGTGTCCTGGCTCCTGGGATCACTGCAATCTATAGTGACCGGTGTCCTGACTCCTGGGATCACTGCAATCTATAGTGACCGGTGTCCTGACTCCTGGGATCTTTGTAATCTATAGTGACCGGTGTCCTGGCTCCTGGGATCGCTGCAATCTATAGTGACCGGTGTCCTGGCTCCTGGGATCACTGCAATCTATAGTGACCGGTGTCCTGGCTCCTGGGATCACTGCAATCTATAGTGACCGGTGTCCTGGCTCCTGGGATCACTGCAATCTATAGTGACCGGTGTCCTGGCTCCTGGGATCACTGCAATCTATAGTGACCGGTGTCCTGGCTCCTGGGATCACTGCAATCTATAGTGACCGGTGTCCTGACTCCATGGATCACTGGAATCTATAGTGACCGGTGTCCTGACTCCAGGGATCACTGCAATCTATAGTGACCGGTGTCCTGGCTACTGGGATCATTGCAATCTATAGTGACCGGTGTCCTGACTCCAGGGATCACTGGAATCTATAGTGACCGGTGTCCTGACTCCAGGGATCACTGGAATCTATAGTGACCGGTGTCCTGACTCCAGGGATCACTGGAATCTATAGTGACCGGTGTCCTGACTCCAGGGATCACTGCAATCTATAGTGACCGGTGTCCTGGCTCCTGGGATCACTGCAATCTATAGTGACCGGTGTCCTGGCTCCTGGGATCACTGCAATCTATAGTGACCGGTGTCCTGGCTCCTGGGATCACTGCAATCTATAGTGACCGGTGTCCTGGCTCCTGGGATCACTGCAATCTATAGTGACCGGTGTCTTGACTCCTGGGATCACTGCAATCTATAGTGACCGGTGTCCTGACTCCTGGGATCTTTGTAATCTATAGTGACCGGTGTCCTGGCTCCTGGGATCGCTGCAATCTATAGTGACCGGTGTCCTGGCTCCTGGGATCACTGCAATCTATAGTGACCGGTGTCCTGGCTCCTGGGATCACTGCAATCTATAGTGACCGGTGTCCTGACTCCAGGGATCACTGCAATCTATAGTGACCGGTGTCCTGGCTCCTGGGATCACTGCAATCTATAGTGACCGGTGTCCTGGCTCCTGGGATCACTGCAATCTATAGTGACCGGTGTCCTGGCTCCTGGGATCACTGCAATCTATAGTGACCGGTGTCCTGGCTCCTGGGATCACTGCAATCTATAGTGACCGGTGTCCTGGCTCCTGGGATCACTGCAATCTATAGTGACCGGTGTCCTGACTCCAGGGATCACTGGAATCTATAGTGACCGGTGTCCTGGCTACTGGGATCACTGCAATCTATAGTGACCGGTGTCCTGACTCCAGGGATCACTGGAATCTATAGTGACCGGTGTCCTGACTCCAGGGATCACTGGAATCTATAGTGACCGGTGTCCTGACTCCAGGGATCACTGGAATCTATAGTGACCGGTGTCCTGACTCCAGGGATCACTGGAATCTATAGTGACCGGTGTCCTGACTCCAGGGATCACTGCAATCTATAGTGACCGGTGTCCTGACTCCTGGGATCACTGCAATCTATAGTGACCGGTGTCCTGACTCCAGGGATCACTGCAATCTATAGTGACCGGTGTCCTGACTCCAGGGATCACTGGAATCTATAGTGACCGGTGTCCTGACTCCAGGGATCACTGGAATCTATAGTGACTGGTGTCCTGACTCCAGGGATCACTGGAATCTATAGTGACCGGTGTCCTGACTCCAGGGATCACTGGAATCTATAGTGACTGGTGTCCTGACTCCAGGGATCACTGCAATCTATAGTGACCGGTGTCCTGACTCCTGTGCTGTGTATAATGTAATGGAAAGGAGGCAATATGGACAATCACAATACATTAGTAAGTGTCTTGTATTAACTTTCTCTACATGATACATGCCAATTACTGATGTAAGACAACCCCTTTAACCCCTTTGTGCTACACATAACAGGGTTAGGCATCAATGTCTTGGTGTGTGCATTGCGGGTTTCCTATGTGTGATTGGTGTGTGCTATGTATGATCTATGTATCAGTGGTGTGTGTGCAGCATGTGACATATACATCAATGGCATGTGAGCCACGTACTGTATAACTGTCTTGTGTGCCACATGTGTCCAATAAGCGATTGGTGTGCACTTCTTGTGTCTGACTGAGGCTACTTTCACACTTGTGTTCGGGGCTCCGCTTGTGAGTTCCGTTTAAAGGCTCTCACAACCGGCCCCGAACGCTTCCGTCCAGCCCTAATGCATTCTGAGTGGATGCGGATGCGCTCAGAATGCATCAGTCTGGCAGCAGTTTGGGCTCCGCTCAGCAGGCGGACACCTGAACGCTTCTTGCAGCGTTCGGGTGTCCGCCTGGCCGCGCAAAGGCAAACGGATCCGTCCAGACTTACAACGGAAGTCAATGGGGACGGATCCGTTTGAAGTTGACACAATATGGCTCAATTTTCAAACTGATCCATCCCCCATTGACTTTCAATGTAAAGTCTGGACGGATCCGTCTGAGGCTACTTTGACACTTAGAATATTTTTTACAATATAATGCAGACGGATCCGTCCTGAACGCAAGTGTGAAAGTAGCCTGACTTAGGTCTCCTGCACATGAAAGTGTGCTGCCCGTTGCCGTATTGCGGATCCGCAATACACGAGCGCCGTTTCGTGGGCTATCCGCATCACGGATGCAGACCCATTCACTTCAATGGGTCCGCAAATCCGGAGATGCGGAATGGAAGCACGGAACCCTATGGAAGCACTACGGAGTGCTTCTGTGGGGTTTCGTCCCGTACTTCCGTTCCACAAAAAGATAGAACATGTCCTATCTCTTTGCGGAACGTCAGGATCACGGACCCATTAAAGTGAATGGGTCCGCGATCCGCTGCGGCTGCTCCACGGTCGGTGTTCGTGCATTGCGGCCCGCAATTTGCAGGCCGCAGCACGGCCATGTGTGCAGGATATCCATATATGGGTAGATTCTGCCACATGTATGTTTGTGCGTGTTGCTGTGACTGTCCGCCATCATACTTCATCTGTAATATTTCTGTTATCACTGTAAGGGCTCATGAACGCGACCGTTGGATGTTTTGCAGTCTGCAAATTGCAGATCTGCAAAACATGGATACCGGGTGTTTGCATTCCACATTATGTGGAACAGAACAGCCGGCCTCTAATAGAACCGTCCGATCCTTGCCTGTAATGCCGACAATAATAGGACATGTTCTATCATTTTGCAGAACGGCCATGCGGACATACAGACACGGAATGCACATGGAGTCATTTTTTATGCGGCCCCGTTGAAGTGAAGGGAACGGTACAGACATGGAAAAAAATATAAGTTTGTGTGCAGGAGCCCTAAGGGCTCTTTCACTTGAGCGGATGCCGTACGCGGAATCCGCTACGTGAAAGAATGCCAAGCCCCGCTCCGGACAGCAGAGACCCGGAGCAGTAACATGACTGATAATGCTCTTTGCTTCTCTCTGGGATCTTTTTACTACAAAATCACAGAGAGATAAAATTGTCACCGTGATTTTGTAGTAAAAAGATCCCAGAGAGGCACAGAGCATTATCAGTCATGTTACTGCTCCGGGTCTCTGCTGTCCGGAGCGGGGCTTGGCTCTCATTCACGCAGCGGATTCCGCGTACGGCATCCACTCATGTGAAAGAGCCCTAAGGTGGGCCCCCAGGATCAGTTACACTGGTGGACCCTAAGTACCCCAGTCCGACACTACCTTAATCTAGTGACCGGTGTCCTGACTAATGGGATTCCATTGTAATCTATAGTGACTGTGTCCTTACTCCTGGGATCATTGTAATTAGGGTATCACTTGGAACCGAACCTGAGTTCGGGAAATGTTTTTTTACAGTACAAATTAATTTATGAAGTTATTATGCAAAGTCTTAGCAAAGCAATAACTTCGGCTCATCAGAGCCAATACATTCTAATACTGTACGGCGCTTCTGCTCAGTACAGTATTAGAACAAAGTTTTATGCAAATCGACTTTGGTTGTTCGAAGTCGATTCTCTCATCCCAAATTGTAATCTATATTGACCTGTGTCCTGACTCCTGGGATCATTCTACACTATAGTGACGGGCGTCCTGGCTCCTGGGATCATTCTACACTATAGTGACCGGCGTCCTGGCTCCTGGGATCATTCTACACTATAGTGACCGGCGTCCTGGCTCCTGGGATCATTCTACACTATAGTGACCGGCGTCCTGGCTCCTGGGATCATTCTACACTATAGGGTTCGGCGTCCTGACTCCTGGGATCATTCTACACTATAGTGACCGGCGTCCTGGCTTCTGGGATCATTCTACACTATAGGGACCGGCGTCCTGGCTCCTGGGATCATTCTACACTATAGGGACCGGCGTCCTGGCTCCTGGGATCATTCTACACTATAGGGACCGGCGTCCTGGCTCCTGGGATCATTCTACACTATAGGGACCGGCGTCCTGGCTCCTGGGATCATTCTACACTATAGTGACCGGCGTCCTGGCTCCTGGGATCATTCTACACTATAGGGACCGGCGTCCTGGCTCCTGGGATCATTCTACACTATAGGGACCGGCGTCCTGGCTCCTGGGATCATTCTACACTATAGGGACCGGCGTCCTGGCTCCTGGGATCATTCTACACTATAGGGACCGGCGTCCTGGCTCCTGGGATCATTCTACACTATAGGGACCGGCGTCCTGGCTCCTGGGATCATTCTACACTATAGGGACCGGCGTCCTGGCTCCTGGGATCATTCTACACTATAGGGACCGGCGTCCTGGCTCCTGGGATCATTCTACACTATAGGGACCGGCGTCCTGGCTCCTGGGATCATTCTACACTATAGGGACCGGCGTCCTGGCTCCTGGGATCATTTTACACTATAGGGACCGGCGTCCTGGCTCCTGGGATCATTTTACACTATAGGGACCGGCGTCCTGGCTCCTGGGATCATTTTACACTATAGGGACCGGCGTCCTGGCTCCTGGGATCATTCTACACTATAGGGACCGGCGTCCTGGCTCCTGGGATCATTCTACACTATAGGGACCGGCGTCCTGGCTCCTGGGATCATTCTACACTATAGGGACCGGCGTCCTGGCTCCTGGGATCATTCTACACTATAGGGACCGGCGTCCTGGCTCCTGGGATCATTCTACACTATAGGGACCGGCGTCCTGGCTCCTGGGATCATTCTACACTATAGGGACCGGCGTCCTGGGATCATTCTACACTATAGGGACCGGCGTCCTGGCTCCTGGGATCATTCTACACTATAGGGACCGGCGTCCTTGTAACAGCGGCTGCTGTGCGCAGCTGTTCCCCTGCTTACCGCCGCGGTCCCGGGCACTGTGTTCAGCGGTGATCTGTGACCAGTTTCCCATTCACCGCTGCAGCTCTGGGCTTTGTTTGTGTAGGTGCTGTGGTTTTCTGCAGCACTTCCTTAAAGAATAACTGTCATGTTTTCATCAAAAAATCAGTTTTAGCATATGTTACTGCTGCAGCAGCATTATGCATAAAGCAATCTTTAGTTTCTTCACATATCACTGTTTTCCTTGAGCCTTAGTTAAGGCTGTCTTGAATCCTTCTCTGAGGCCAAAACTGCTTTCCCTCACTTCCCATACACACTTGCTGTAGCCAGCAGCTTCCTGCCAGCCAATCAAATTGGATTACTGAGAGACACGCCTCCTCACTCTGAAGCCTAATGCAGGCATGCAGTGTGAAGGACCGCCCCTCTGTCTTCTGTTTACATTAAGTTGGGAGACAGACCAGCCATAGCAACAGTCTTTTAAGGGAGCAGTGGAAAGGGACAGGAGACATTAATGAAAGCTGTTATTATAAGGTAATTACAGATCTTTTGACAATCATTGACAGACTAACTCAGGTATACATGCCTAACTCTAATAAAGTAGCAAAAAAAAAAAAAAATACCCTTTAACCCCTTAAGGACACAGGGTGTACAGGTACGCCCTTGTGCCCTGGTACTTAAGGACACAGGGCGTACATGTACGCCCTGTGCATTTTCGATCACTGCTGTGCGGCTGGCAGTGATCGGAACCCGGTGCCTGCTCAAATCATTGAGCAGGCACCTAGGCTAAATGCGCGGGGGGGGTCCCGTGACCCCCCCATGTCGGCGATCGCGGCAAACCGCAGGTCAATTCAGACCTGCGGTTTGCTGCGATTTCTGCAGTTTCTGATCCCCGCGGTCCCTGACCGCGGGGATCAGAAACTTTAGGATTAAAAATTGTTTCCTGTATCCCTCCCCCCTGCACCCCTGAGTTATTCGAGCACGGTGGGAGGTGCAGGGGGAGGGTTGCGGGCGGTGTTGACGTCTAGTGGGTATACCAGGGTGCCAGCACATTGCTGGCACCCTGGTATAAACGGCTGACATCGGTGATGCGATGTCAGCCGTTTAACCCTTTCCATACAGCGGTCCGTACGGACCGCTGTATGGAAAAGGTTAACAGTAAGAGGGAGCTCCCTCCCTCTCCGATCGGGGGGCTGCTGTGCCTTTGCAGTCCCCCGAATGGAGAGGGAGAGAGCTTCCAGGCAGCCCCCCAAGCCCCGTCCTTACCCTTCCCCGTCTGCGCAGTTCTGGCCACTACTGAGCAGACGGGGAAGGTTCCCATGGCAACAGGACGCCTTCTCAGGCGTCCTGCTGTCCATGGTTCTGAACAGATCTGTGCTGAAAGCATAGATCTGTTCAGACAAAGTGTAAGTAAAATACAGTACAGTACAATATATATTGTACTGTACTGTATTATGCAGACATCAGACCCACTATATCTTCAAGAACCAAGTGAGTCTGGGTCCAAAAAAAAGTGAAAAAAGTGAAAAATAAAGTAAAAATCAAAAAACACATTTATCACTGATTAAAAATGAAAAAAATAAAATTCCCTACACATGTTTGGTATCGCCGCGTCCGTAACGACCTGATCTATAAAACGGTAATGTTACTTTACCCGAACGGTGAACGCCATAAAAATAAAAAATTAAAAACTATGATGAAATTGGAATTTTGCCCACCTTACTTCCCAAAAAAGGTAATAAAAGTGATCAAAAAAATCGCATCTACGCCAAAATTGTAACAATCAAACCGTTATCTCATCCCGCAAAAATCATACCCTACCCAAGATAATCGCCCAAAAACTGTAAAAGTTATGGCTCTTAGACTATGGAAACACTAAAACATGATTTCTTTTGTTTCAAAAATGAAATCATTGTGTAAAACTTACATAAATAAAAAAAAAGTATACATATTAGGTATCGCCGCGTCCGTATTGACCGGCTCTATAAAAATATCACATGACCTAACCCCTCAGATGACCACCGTAAAAAAATAAAAATAAAAACGTTTAAACATTTAAATAAAAAACATTTTTTGTCATCTTCCGTCACAAAAAGTGTAATAGCAAGCAATCAAAAAGTCATGTGCACCCCAAAATAGTGCCAATCAAACCGTCATCTCATCCCACAAAAAATTAGACCCTACTTAAGATAATCGCCCAAAAATTTAAAAAACTATGGCTCTTAGACTATGGAGACACTAAAACATTTTTTTTGTTTTAAAAATGAAATTATTGTGTAAAACGTACATAAATAAAAAAAATTGTATACATATTGGGTATCACCGCGTCCGTGACAACCTGCTCTATAAAATTACCACATGATCTAACCTGTCAGATGAATGGTGTAAATAACAAAAAAAAAAACTGTGCCAAAAAAGCAATTTCTTGTTACCTTGCCGCACAAAAAGTGTAATATAGAGCAACCAAAAATCATATGTACCCTAAACTAGTACCAACAAAACTGCCACCCTATCCCGTAGTTTCTAAAATAGGGGCACTTTTTTGGAGTTTCTATTCTAGGGGTGCATCAGGGTGCTTCAAATGGGACATGGTGTCAAAAAAACCAGTCCAGCAAAATCTGCCTTCCAAAAACCGTATGGCATTCCTTTCCTTCTGCGCCCTGCCGTGTGCCCGTACAGCAGTTTATGACCACATATGGGGTGTTTCTGTAAACTACAGAATCAGGGCCATAAATAATGAGTTTTGTTTGGCTGTTACTCCTTGCTTTGTAACTGGAAAAAAAATATTAAAATGGAAAATCTGCCAAAAAAGTGAAATTTTGAAATTGTATCTCTATTTTCCATTAAATCTTGTGCAACACCTAAAGGGTTAACAAAGTTTGTAAAATCAGTTTTGAATACCTTGAGGGGTGTAGTTTCTTAGATGGGGTCAGTTTTATGGAGTTTCTACTCTAGGGGTGCATCAGGGGGGCTTCAAATGGGACATGGTGTCAAAAAAACTGTCCAGCAAAACATGCCTTCCAAAAACCAAACCTTTCACTCTACGCCCCGCTGTGTGGCCGTACAGTAGTTTACGGCCACATATGGCGTGTTTCTGTAAACGGCAGAGTCAGGGCAATAAAGATACAGTCTTGTTTGGCTGTTAACCCTTGCTTTGTTAGTGGAAAAAATGGGTTAAAATGGAAAATTAGGCAAAAAAATTAAATTCTCAAATTTCATCCCCATTTGCCAATAACTCTTGTGCAACACCTAAAAGGTTAACAAAGTTTGTAAAATCAGTTTTGAATACCTTGAGGGGTGTAGTTTATAGAATGGGGTCATTTTTGGGTGGTTTCTATTATGTAAGCCTCGCAAAGTGACTTCAGAGCTGTAGTGGTCCCTAAAAATTGGGTTTTTGTAAATTTCTGAAAAATTTCAAGATTTGCTTCTAAACTTCTAAGCCTTGTAACATCCCCAAAAAATAAAATATCATTCCCAAAATAATTCAAACATGAAGTAGACATATGGGGAATGTAAAGTCATCACAATTTTTAAGGGTATTACTATGTATTACAGAAGTAGTGAAAATGAAACTTTGAAATTTGCTAATTTTTCCCAATTTTTGGTAAATTTGACATTTTTTTATGCAAAAAAAATATATTTTTTTTAACTTTATTTTACCAGTGTCATGAAGTACAATATGTGACGAAAAAACAATCTCAGAATGGCCTGGATAAGTCAAAGCGTTTTAAAGTTATCATCACTTAAAGTGACACTGGTCAGATTTTCAAAAAATGGCCTGGTCCTAAGGTGTAAAAAGGCTGTGTCCCTAAGGGGTTAAAGGATCACCTAGTTTTACCCTATAGAGCTGCAGACATGCACGGATAGATCTCCGCTAGCATGTCCGCAATATACCTGTCCCATAGCGCTTTGTGGTTTTATTTTGTTTAAAAAAATTATTTTATAGATATGTAAATTAGCCACGTAAGGTGCCCAAGGCGTGGTCACTTAAGGAGCCCAACCACGCCCCCTGTGAAGGAGCCCAGCACCGCCTGCATCCAGGAATCTCCTCCTTGCTCACAAAATTACAGTGCGCGAGCTAGCGCATGCACAGTGCCGGCAAAGTGCTGGCATCAGCTTCAGTGAACGAACTGCGCATGCGCTAGCTCGCGCATTGCGAGATTACGGCACTGTAACTTTGTGAGCAAGGAGATTCCTGGATGCAGGTGGTGCTGGGCTCCTTCACAGGGGGCGTGGCTGGGGTGCTTAACCGTAAGTAACCACGCCTTGGGCACCTTACTTGGCTAATTTACATATCTATAAAATCTTTTTTTTATGAAATAAAACCACACAGAGCTATGGGACAGGTATATTGGCGACATGCTAGATGAGATCTATCCATGCATATCCGCAGCTCTATAGCGTGAAACTAGGTGACAGATTCCCTTTAAAGGCTGGCGCTCGTCATTTCCTGGGCTTTATCGGTTAGGTCATGTGACCTTGCTGACCAATCCTAGCCCTCATGCGCATATATAAGTGGCTCAGCCCCCTTCCCAGATGCCTCAGTGTCAAGGTGCTGTGCTAAAGATCCTGATACTCATGTGTGTTCCTGACTTCTACTTCGTTCCTGGATTCTGCTCACAGTCTGATCCCTTTCTGCTTGCCTTGACTCTCCTGTTGCCGCCTCGGATTGCCTCACCTGTACCTGTGCCGTCTGCCGTGACCTTTCGCCTGTCTGACTACACCTCTGCCTCATCCTTCGGTCCTGCACTGTTGCTCCTGGTAACGACTGTGCCTGTACTTCTGGTACCTTTCCCTGGTTCCTCCTGGTCCGACTGGACCAGCTGCCTCGTGTACCTATCCTCCTCAAGAGGTAGCGACCTGGTGTTTCCCTCTGGAAAGTCTATCCCCACCATCAGGGGTACTGTGAAGAATTGAGGGGTTGACACGTGGCACAGTGGGTTCACACCGGCTGGTTCGTGACAGTCCTGACTCGTGAGATCATTGTAATCTATAGTGACCTGTGTCCCGATTCATGGAATTCCATTGTAATCTATAGTGACCTGTGTCCCGATTCATGGAATTCCATTGTAATCTATAGTGACCGATGTCCTGACTCCTGGGATCATTGTGATCTATAGTGACTGGTGTCCTCATTCTGTCGCTGTGAGATGGCACTGGGACAATTATTATGGGTGGAATAGGAGGCATGGTAAATCTGCCCGTGATCTAAAGAGTAGATGACACTATAAA
Organism: Bufo gargarizans; assembly: GCF_014858855.1. NCBI lineage: Eukaryota > Metazoa > Chordata > Amphibia > Anura > Bufonidae > Bufo > Bufo gargarizans. The sequence goes on along the minus strand of NC_058084.1, from coordinate 478,738,716 downwards.
TTTTTTTTCTTAAATAGATCCAAAATTCTACAGTGATTTAATTTTTATTTAGAGCTCCAAATCCACTGCATAGACGTAGGGGTAAATTTATGAAGACTGTAATTTCTTACTCCATACATAAAAAATAAATTAATGCTGGATTAAACATGCTCCAAATTTATTAAGAGGTTCATATTTCTGCTGTAATTTAAGGTCTGCACCCTCCCTTCCCATTTTTCAGCAAAGTCACAAAAATGGCATAAAAAAGCAACATTTCTTGCCCAAATAGTGTTTGTATTAAAATTTGCAACTTTTTTCTGATGCACTAAATTACCCCCATTGTAGTTACAAGACACAATTCTGGTTGTCTGCAGTCACCACTGGGTGGCGCTTAGAAGCTAACCACATACTGTTTAAGCACTTTGTGACATCCACTGTATGGCAGATGTCACCGACGGTCTTTAAACATGGCGCATCCTCAGGAGGATGGCGCCATAGCCGTCAGGTGACTACTGTGTTATACCGCAGCAGGCAGTGTCCATGATCGGAGATAACTGAGATAAAAACAGCGGTCCCAGCATAAATCTGTTGATCTATGGTTCCACATGGGGAAGCAGATCGCCTGCAAACAGCTTCATCAGGGGTTTGCACGTCTTTCTTTTTGGCATGTCTAGTCAGTTTTGATTCTGATGGTGATGCGCTGAAGAGGCTAGTGATTGGCTGCAGCATAACTATAGGGGTCTCAGCAAATGCAACTGTGACCTGGTCCACAAGCCAAGTCACTCATAGTCCCCCTCATCGCAGTAAGGCTGGCTGTACTTGTTTGATCTCCTTTCTGTTCTCGTTTGATGTCTGTCAGCCAAAATATTGTGCTTCTGAAAAGTTGGAGTGAAGGAGACTGTGGGAGAAGATTTCTAATGCGCAGGAGGCAGATGGCGATTAAACACACACAGTGTTATTTGAAAAAAATGACGCCTGATGAGGGACAAAGCCTAAAAAAATTAGACCTTTACATGGCCAGATGCTTGCAGATGCTTAGAGTGCTGGCGGTGTCTAGGGGTCTGCAGTGACTAAAGTAAGACCCATATAGGACCTACAGCCCAAGCAGTTTAAAGTTTGATGTTCATGCATTGGCTGACATCAGAGATCAGACCCTCTGTCAAACACCTTAGATGCTGCGGTCACTATTTGGGTAGCAGACTACTCAAATCGGAGAAGATGTAACCGCACTGTAATCTCCCATTGCTTATGCTGCATCCCTTAAGGGGGTTGTCCCAATCTTGGACATTGTGGGCATAGCCTAGCGATATGCCACCAATGTCTGAAAGGTATAAAGAAATAGATAATCTGGAGGGCACTCAGATATCTGGATTTGCAAGGAAACGTGCAATATGTAAATACCCAAAGTTATTTATTCAGTACATATTAATAATACTCCAAGAAAAAAACTATAAAAATTATAAAAATATATGTAAAATGTAAAAAAAAATGCACAAAGAAAAATAGAAAATGTAAAAAAATAGGCATAGGAATTTTAACAACAATGTCCGTAGAAATACACAAAAAAATGAAGCTGCTATGGGGCCCGTGCCAAGGGGGGGAGGGGGCCCGGAGTGCATGGAAGGCCCCGTCCCTATGTCTGTAGTTATGTATTTATCATTGCCACAGTCTTCTGTCCCAAGTCCCTATCTGGAGCTTGGACGGGCCCTGCTTCCCCTCTGCTCAGGCCCTCCCCCACCCACCTTGTGTGCAAACCGCCGATGGGCAATGTCCCACCTGTGAGCTGTCTCCTCCTGACCGACCCAGCCAGTGACCTACTGCAACGCCGCTCATTCTCCTCTGTTTGCTGGGCGCTCGCACTGCACTGGCCAATCAGCATTTCGTGGTGCAAAGCTCCTGCTGCTGATTGGCCAGTGTGCGAGTCGCGGACAGCAGCAGATCAGAGCAGAACTGTGCAGGAGGGTGGATGGGCAGGGCGGCAGTCTTGTGCTTACTGCTGTCACTGCCTGCCCTGTGAGAGATCAGTATGGCCGGACTGGAGGGCGTAGCCTTGGGGTAGGCCAGCATGACGAGATGGGGCAGCGGCGAGTTAGGATAGGGGGGTTAGGAGTTTTGTTTAGAAGTAGGGGCGGAGAGAAAAGAGGAGAGGTCTTAAATAGCTAGGTGAAAGGGGAGAGGGAGCCATTTTAGGATAGTGCAGTGTTTATCCCCCAACCTTAGCCTACCGTCATGTCTGAGGTCGAGGAGTTGATCAGGCAGCTCAGGTCGAGGACGGAAGCGCAGGGCCCACAATGGTTGCAGGCGCAGCTTCAAGGCCTGCGGACAGGAGCGAGGAGTGTGGGGTCGGGCCCTTGCAGCAGGAGACGCGCTGGCCACGGCGTACTCGCCCACCGGTGCACCTGAGTCCCGAGTTGACCCCAAGAGTCCGGAGCCCCTCTAGGGACCCTCCACGCGGGGCGGCTGTGCGGCAGCCTCCCGTTCGGCCGTCCCGCTGTGGGAGGAATCCTTATGTACGGCGGGACTACAGCAGAGCGCAGACAGGTGTTAGCGCTCCTCCTGCTGGTGGGAGCGCTGGAAATGGAGCAGGTTCGGCAGTTCCCACGGTGCCCCTGTGGGAAACTGCCCAGCATGTTAGAAGCAATGAGGAGACGGCTGTTTCCCCCTGCAGTTGTGTGGGGGGGGGGGGGCAGGCTAAAGAGGCTTAGCGGGCAGCAGGACACTGGCCCCATCTACTCCTCCCCCGCTAGGTTTGGCATCGTTGGTCAGCACCGGCTCTCAACTGATGGCTACCGGATCCGTGGTTGGACGAGCTGCGGGATCTGTGACTGGAAGGGATTCTGGAGTTCTGGCTGGTGGGATCACAGCGCCTAGGCAGCCTGGTGAGTTCAACTGTGGACCCTTATAATCTATATTTAGTGCCATGGGGGACCCACGGGGGAGTTAGGGCGGGGGCTTCTTACCGTGTTGGGGGGCTTGGCGTCAATGGCAGCGTGTGGGGGGGCACGCAAGGGGGTTCGCCGCTACCCGCCTGGGGGGCGATGGGACCAGGGGCTAACCAGTTACAAAATGGGGAATTGGGGACGGTTCAAACCCAGGTAACAGCTGCGGTTGGGAACGAGTAGTCGGCGGCAGGAACGAGCTCTGTGTCAGTGCAGACAGGCGGGGAGGGAACGGTTAGTGTGGATGACGCAGCTCGGGGGGAGGTGTATGTCTGTTTTGAAGGCCCATTAGGGGCTCACTTGAAGCAGGACATGAGGGAGCGGATTTGGAAGGGGGAGTATGTGGAAATTTTTTCACTACTCCCTTTAGAACGTTTTAATTTGGACAGGGCTAAAAAAGATGACTGTAAGAGAGAGGAGGAGGAAAAGCGTTGGTATCTGTAAATCCCGCGCACGTTTGTCAACTGGCTACAAGCCTTCGCCATATTCGCGAGTATTATTGGGGAGAAAGAGCCCGAATGTTGTTCAGCGCTTTTCTGTTATCAAGACGCGATTAGGGAGGCGTACCGTGTTTATGGCGGTCAAGCTTGGTTACGATATGACGAGCAATTTCGCCAGCGGAAAGCAGTGCGTCCCAATATTCGTTGGGATCACAAGGACATTGCGTTGTGGCTAAAAGTCACGGCGCAGGGGAGAACAAGTCTGTCCTTTTGGGGGGATACAGGGGGGGGGGGCGGTCAAACCTCGTTGCATACAGCTTCAGCCAAGGGACTGTGCTTCCTGTTTAATGTAAGTTCGGTGCGAAGTGCAAATTTAAGCATGAGTGCACTTTCTGTGTAACGGAAAAGCTGTTTCGGGTGGTGAGGCTGGGGAGAATGGCGGGGCTATTTGCGGAACCCCCAGTGTCGGATTTGCGGTTTATTCATCATTTGCCATACCCTAGAGGGACGTCTGTCAATGATGGGATAGATCCCGAACTTTGTTCGGTGGTTTATACGTCATTTGACGCGGCTGTAGGGTGGGTTAACAATTTTGGCAAAGAGGCGTTATTGGTAAAAACAGATATAGAGTCGGCTTTTCAGTTACTGCCGATTACACCCGGACTGCATGCACCTGCTGGGTTGTTTTTGGGAAGAAACATTTTTTGTGGATAGATGCTTGCCTATGGGGTGTTCACTGTCGTGTGCATATTTAGAATATTTCAGTTCCTTTTTAGAATGGGCGGTGGCGGATGTGGCAGGATGCGCTTCGGTCATCCATTATTTAGATTACTTCTTGTGCATAGGCCCACCAGACTCGGCAGTGTGCTCTTTATTGCTGCACACGCTTGAGACGGTGTTTGCGCGTTTTGAAGTCCCGCTGGCACCAGAAAAAACAGTAGGCCCGGCCACCGAACAGTTTTTTGGGGATCATTATTGATACCGAAAGGATGAAGTGTCGGTTGCCATCAGACAAATTGGAGGATTTAAAGCTGGCGGTGAAGCTTGCAGTCGCTGTTGGGCAAGCTGAATTTTGCCTTTCGGATAATGCCGATGGGTAGAGTTTTTTTGCGGCGTTTGTCAATGGCGACTTCAAAGGTGTCTGCGCCACATCACTTCATTTGTTTCGGTAGGGAGTTGCGGGCAGATCTAGCAGTTTGGGGTTCCTTCTTGGCATCTTACAACGGGCGGTCGCTAATTTTGGGGAAGAAGGATTGTTTTGATTTCGAATTGTTCTCGGATGCGGCAGGTGGGACAGGATTTGGGGTCTATTGTGGGGGGCAATGGTGAGCGAAAAAATGGCCGGCAGAGTGGTTCTCCAGGGGTTGGGTTCGCAATCTGGCTTTGCTTGAGCTCTTTCCAATCGTAGTGTCGGTTTTCTTGTGGGGGGAGAGACTTCACCATAGGAAAGTGCGTTTCCATTGTGACAATCTGAGTGTAGTGCAGTCAATCAATTATCTGTCGGCATCGTCACCACAGGTAGTTCAGTTGTTGCAACGGTTGGTCCTTGAGTGTCTGGCGTTGAACGCTTGGGTGCTGGCAGTTCATGCTCCAGGGGTTCAGAACTGTATAGCTGACGCACTTTCTCGTTTCCAGTAGGAGCGTTTTCGGGTGCTGGCGCCGGAAGCGGAGGAGTACCCCCTTGCCCTGTCCAACCTTTCTATGGGAGCTGCTGGAGGAGCTGTAGCAAGGTTGATCAGATCGTCGTTGGCCCCATGGACGTGGGATTCGTAGGCTAGGGCTTGGGAGGATTGGAAGGGTTGGTGTCAAACGATAGGAGTGGATGTTGAAGTTGTGGGGGTTGAGCTTGAAGCCCCTATGTTATTGTATATTGGGCACGGTAGGGATGAGGGTTGGTCATTAGCCAAGTTAAATAAAATAATAGCTGGTTTAGTCTTTGGTTTTCGGTTACGGGGATTAAGGAACATTACAAAATGTTTTCTGGTGAGTCAGGCGTTGTAGGGTTGGAGGTGAAAAAGGAGAGTGGAGGATTGCAGGCGTCTGGTGTTCTTTGCATTACTGTTGGACATGGGTAGACAGGTAGGGGTAGGATGTCGGTCAGTGTTTGAGGGTTTTTTGTTTAAGCTTGCGTTTTCATTAGCCTTCTTTTGGGCATTGCGGTTAGGGGGATTAGTTAGTGACAACGTAGAGTGGGTGGGTTGCTGCAGGAGCACGTTGATTTGTACCCCGATAGGGTAGTGTTTAGATTACGCAGTTCGAAGACGGATGTTAACGGGAGGGTGTATAAGATAGCGCTGTACGACGTTCCAAACTGTGAGATGTGCCCAGTGCGTTGCTTAAGGGATTTTAGGTTAGTAAGGAGGGGGAGGGCTTTTCTGCTTTTGATTCACGAGGATGGTTCTTCGCTGTCCCGCTATCAGTTTTTGGCGGTGTTTCGCCAGTGTCTCGCCAGCTTGGGTCTGGATTGGACGGGTTATACAGGGCATTCTTTTCGCATAGGTGCCGCCACTGAGACAGCACAGGGTGGGTGATGAAGTGGTTAAGAAGATTGGTCGCTGGGAGTCTTTGTTTCAGGTCGTTTGTACTCCTGGCTCGCCTGTAAGGATTATGTAGTTGGGGTTTGCCTGTTGTAGTTTAATGTTCGTCCCCTAAGGAACTGGCCGGCTAACGAGGATGGTTCTCTGTTTCTTTTTTCTCGTTACAGATTGGTGCCCGGCGTTAGTGTGGATACTCGGCCATTCCTTTGTTTTTTGGGGAGCGTTAAGAGCGGCAGTGAGGCAGGAGGGGTGACAGCTTGGCTTCGCAAGAGAGGTAGCAGTGATACGTTGGTTGGGAAAGAGAGGCATGGTGTGGAGTAACATGTTACCGGAGATACACAGGTTTGTGCGGTTAGATAGGGCCCCTGATGTGTTGGTCCTTCATGTGGGGGGTAATGATTTGGGGGCACGACCTTTTTGTGAGCTAATTAGGGACATAAAATTTGATTTGCTGAGGATATGGGCCTTATTCCCGGTAATTGTCACGGTTTGGTCTGATATGGTCCACAGGCATGTGTGGAGGGGTGCTCGGTCAGCGGACTGGGTGAACAAAGCCAGGATAAAGGTGAACCGGGTAATAGGGAGGTTTATGGCTAGGAATGGGGCCGTGGCTGTGAGACATGCTGAGTTGGAACAGGGGATTGGTGCTTTCTGGAGGAGAGATGGTATTCACCTGAACGCAATTTGAATCGATCTCTGGTGCCTAGGCCTGCAAGGGGGCATAGAGACGGCTTTGGGGGTGTGGAGAGACGCCCAGGCATAAGGTGTTAAGCCTGTGCGTTCATGGCGGAGGGAGGTCCTTGGAGTTGGTTGAATATCAGGTTCTGGAGGATTGGAGGGCTCCATAGTTGGGGCTGGACTCCCATGGTAGTACAAACCAGATTCCCAAAAAGTTGGAACACTAAACAAATTGTGAATAAAAACTGAATGCAATGATGTGGAGATGGCAAATGTCAATATTTTATTTGTAATAGAACGTAGATGACAGATCAAACGTTTAATCCGAGTAAATGTATCATTTTAAAGGAAAAATACGTTGATTCAAAATTTCACGGTGTCAACAAATCCCCAAAAAGTTGGGACAAGTAGCAATAAGAGGCTGGAAAAAGTAAATTTGAGCATAACGAAGAGCTGGAAGACCAATTAACACTAATTAGGTCAATTGGCAACATGATTGGGTATAAAAAGAGCTTCTCAGAGTGGCAGTGTCTCTCAGAAGCTAAGATGGGTAGAGGATCACCAATTCCCACAATGTTGCGCAGAAAGATAGTGGAGCAATATCAGAAAGGTGTTACCCAGCGAAAAATTGCAAAGACTTTGCATCTATCATCATCAACTGTGCATAACATCATCCGAAGATTCAGAGAATCTGGAACAATCTCTGTGCGTAAGGGTCAAGGCCGTAAAACCATACTGGATGCCCGTGATCTCCGGGCCCTTAAAGGACACTGCACCACAAACAGGAATGCTACTCTAAAGGAAATCACAGAATGGGCTCAGGAATACTTCCAGAAACCATGGTCAGTGAACACAATCCACCGTGCCATCCGCCGTTGCCAGCTGAAACTCTACAGTGCAAAGAAGAAGCCATTTCTAAGCAAGATCCACAAGCTCAGGCGTTTTCACTGGGCCAGGGATCATTTAAAATGGAGTGTGGCAAAATGGAAGACTGTTCTGTGGTCAGACGAGTCACGATTCCAAGTTCTTTTTTTGGAAATCTGGGACGCCATGTCATCCGGACCAAAGAGGACAAGGACAACCCAAGTTGTTATCAACGCTCAGTTCAGAAGCCTGGATCTCTGCTGGTATGGGGTTGCATGAGTGCGTGTGGCATGGGCAGCTTGCATGTCTGGAAAGGCACCATCAATGCAGAAAAATATATTCAGGTTCTAGAACAACATCTGCTCCCATCCAGACGTCATCTCTTTCAGGGAAGACCCTGCATTTTTCAACAAGATAATGCCAGACCACATTCTGCATCAATCACAACATCATGGCTGCGTAGGAGAAGGATGCGGTTACTGAAATGGCCAGTCTGCAGTCCAGATCTTTCACCTATAGAGAACATTTGGCGCATCATAAAGAGGAAGGTGCAACAAAGAAGGCCCAAGACGATTGAACAGTTAGAGGCCTGTATTAGACAAGAATGGGAGAGCATTCCTATTTCTAAACTTGAGAAACTGGTCTCCTCGGTCCCCAGACGTCTGTTCAGTGTTGTAAGAAGAAGGGGAGATGCCACACAGTGGTGAAAATGGCCTTGTCCCAACTTTTTGGGGATTTGTTGACACCATGAAATTCTGATTCAACATATTTGTCCCTTAAAATGGTAAATTTTCTCAGTTTAAACTTTTGTTCCGTGATTTATGTTCTATTCTGAATAAAATATTAGAAGTTGGCACCTCCACATGATTGCATTCAGTTTTTATTCATGATTTGTAGTGTCCCAACTTTTTTGGAATCCGGTTTGTATTTTCGTGGCAGGTTTTGGTCCATCAGTGGTGCCTCCGAGCTGGCGCTCATTGGCGGGGAGCAAGATGGAGTACCACGTGGAGGAGGAGTTGAACAAAAACTGTTGGGGCTTCGAGGACCTCCCTCGTCGTTATTTTATATGTTGCACATATGTTGGATATCATATGCGGTTGCATATGGGTTCGTTGTTAAAATATGTTATTTAAAACTTAAGGATAAAAGTGTTATACATTTTATAATCGGCTGCTGTGGCCAATTCAAATCCAACCTGGTGTCATGTGTAGTTATTGGGTCAATGGGGTGAGGGTTTTAGGGTGGTGGGGTGCAGGCAACGAGCATGATCGACGCTACCTTTTTCATGAAAAGATTAGACTTGCAGCGCGTGAGTCTATCTGACAGGTATTTCTGTGTTTCCCTTCTGTTTGTTGTTGTGGGCAGGATCCCACCTCTCGACAGGTACTGCTCATTAGCTGTTTAAGTGGCTCTCTTTAAGTCTGCCTCTTACTGCTGACTTTGCGGTTGATATTTTCCTTCTGGAGTTCTATACAGGTTGTTTGTGGATCCTCTACTTCCTGCTCGTCTCAAGCTAAGTCCTTCTGTTCTCCCCTTTGTGCGTGTATTGCTGCTAGATCTCAGGGAGACGCTGGTCCCTTCACGGTGGAAGGTACTGGCTGTCTCATTCCCCGCTCCCTAAGTTAGGGTTTGCTTCAGTGTCAGCAGGGCTTAGGTTCCAGCGTATGAGTTTGTTCACCATCAGGAGTTGCTCATACTGTCATCAGTCAGGGAGAGGCTCAGGGATTGTTAGGAGGTTACCATTCCTAGCTTTGGGGCCTAGTTTGTTTACCTGTTGTTGTTTGTTTACTTGGTGTTCCTCTTATCCCCACTTGCTGTGACAACCTCCTCCCTAGCTTTGGAGCCTAGTCCGTTTACCTGTTGTTGTTTGTTTACTTAGTGTTCCTCTTATCTCTACTTGCCGTGACAACCACGCTCACCTCACGCACTGTGGCTGCCAGTGCCATCACCTGCCTCATACTGCCACCAGTTCCACTGAGACCCAAGTCCCAACTGCAACCAGCCCCCAGCATCTGCTGTACAGATTGTGTACACGCTATCTGGCAGACAGTTAAAAGGGTTGTTCAGTATTAGGCCTCTTGCACATGACCGTGTGTCTTTTTCTGTATTTTGCGGTCCGCAAAAAATACGGATGACATCCGTGTGCATTCCGTTTTTTGCGGAACTGAACATCTGGCCCCTAATAGAACAGTACTATCTTTGTCCGTTATGCGGACAATAATAGGACATGTTCTATGTTTGAATGGAACAGAAATACGGAAACAGAAGGCATATGGAGTACCTTTTCGTTTGTTTTTTTTTGCGGATCTATTGAAATGACTGGTTCCGTATACAAAATGCAAAAAACGGAACGTAAACTGGAAAAAAGATTCCTTACATGTAACGTTCTTCACCAATAGCTCTGCTTGATGTCACTGATTGGAAAAGTTCTACAACCTGTACAGCAGTCATGCACCTGCAGTTTGTTACAATGTATTCATGTAGGCAATCTGTTACAGCTCTTACCTGTAGTGACACATTGTAACAAACTACAGCAGTACTAGGTTGTATACGGATTGCAGGTAGGGAGGTGTTAATGAGCCCCAAGGTACAGAAGCCATGCCCTTTCTAACACAAGACAATACTTTGTTAGCTTTCGATCCAGCTGACTGGCATTGAGCGCTATTATTTTCATCCGGGTCTCATTCTGTAGACTCTGGGTATGAACGTCATGTGTTTGTTTCCATGTACAGTACAGACCAAAAGTTTGGACACACCTTCTCATTCAAAGAGTTTTCTTTATTTTCATGACTATGAAAATTGGAGATTCACACTGAAGGCATCAAAACTATGAATTAACACATGTGGAATTATATACATAACAAAAAAGTGTGAAACAACTGAAAATATGTCATATTCTAGGTTCTTCAGAGTAGCCACCTTTTGCTTTGATTACTGCTTTGCACACTCTTGGCATTCTCTTGATGAGCTTCAAGAGGTAGTCACCTGAAATGGTTTTCACTTCACAGGTGTGCCCTGTCAGGTTTAATAAGTGGGATTTCTTGCCTTATAAATGGGGTTGGGACTATCAGTTGCGTTGTGGAGAGGTCAGGTGGATACACAGCTAATAGTCCTACTGAATAGACTGTTAGAATTTGTATTATGGCAAGAAAAAAGCAGCTAAGTAAAGAAAAACTAGTGGCCATCATTACTTTAAGAAATGAAGGTCAGTCAGTCCGAAAAATTGGGAAAACTTTGAAAGTGTCCCCAAGTGCAGTCACAAAAACCATCAAGCGCTACAAAGAAACTGGCTCACATGCAGACCGCCCCAGGAAAGGAAGACCAAGAGTCACCTCTGCTGCGGAGGATAAGTTCATCCGAGTCACCAGCCTCAGAAATCGCAGGTTAACAGCAGCTCAGATTAGAGACCAGGTCAATGCCACACAGAGTTCTAGCAGCAGACACATCTCTAGAACAACTGTTAAGAGGAGACTGTGTGAATCAGGCCTTCATGGTAGAATATCTGCTAGGAAACCACTGCTAAGGACAGGCAACAAGCAGAATAGACTTGTTTGGGCTAAAGAACACAAGGAATGGACATTAGACCAGTGGAAATCTGTGCTTTGGTCTAATGAGTCCAAATTTGAGATCTTTGGTTCCAACCACCGTGTCTTTGTGCGACGCAGAAAAGGTTAACGGATGGACTCTACATGCCTGGTTCCCACCGTGAAGCATGGAGGAGGGGGTGTGATGGTGTGGGGGTGCTTTGCTGGTGACACTGTTGGGGATTTATTCAAAATTGAAGGCATACTGATCCAGCATGGCTACCACAGCATCTTGCAGCGGCATGCTATTCCATCCGGTTTGCGTTTAGTTGGACCATCATTTATTTTTCAACAGGACAATGACCCCAAACACACCTCCAGGCTGTGTAAGGGCTATTTGACCATGAAGGAGAGTGATGGGGTGCTGCGTCAGATGACCTGGCCTCCAGTCACCGGACCTGAACCCAATCGAGATGGTTTGGGGTGAGCTGGACCGCAGAGTGAAGGCAAAAGGGCCAACAAGTGCTAAGCATCTCTGGGAACTCCTTCAAGACTGTTGGAAGACCATTTCAGGTGACTACCTCTTGAAGCTCATCAAGAGAATGCCAAGAGTGTGCAAAGCAGTAATCAAAGCAAAAGGTGGCTACTTTGAAGAACCTAGAATATGACATATTTTCAGTTGTTTCACACTTTTTTGTTAGGTATATAATTCCACATGTGTTAATTCATAGTTTTGATGCCTTCAGTGTGAATCTACAATTTTCATAGTCATTAAAATAAAGAAAACTCTTTGAATGAGAAGGTGTGTCCAAACTTTTGGTCTGTACTGTATATCCTTATACATGTCGCGTTCTATTATCTTACTCCATTAACCCAGGTTTGGGACCTCACAAGACTTTATACAATATTAGGATATGATAGGAGGACGTTGTGAAATGTACACAAATTTCCACACAAAGGTCACCCCGGGGCCCTGGTGTAAAGGTCTCTCTACTATTGAGTAAGAAAATCAATGGCGTATGGCAATAGAGGCTACGCTCATTAGATTTAAAGGGACAGTGCACAGGAATTCTGATGAAGTGGCTGGGATTTACACTGTCAGGTCTGGATCGGATCCTTACTGCCCCCGAGCATTACAATTCTCTGAATTCCTGAGTTATGCAGATGTGTATTGTTATCATCTTGTTCTGACCACTACCAGCCCTCCTCTGCCCTCAACTGTGACCAATCTAATCCGTTGCTAAAAATAACGCTCTAATACACTGCCCTTCCCAAAAAAAAAGTCGCCACCATAAATATTTTGTTGGACCGCCTTTTTGCTTTGAGTACGGCACTCATTCGCTGTGGCATTGTTTCGATAAGCTTCTGCAATGTCACAAGATCTTGCATTGATGATGGTAGAGTCTGACCGCTGCGCAAAGCCTTCTCCAGCACATCCCAAAGATTCTCAATGGGGTTAAGGTCTGGACTCTGTGGTGGCCAATCCATGTGTGACGATGATGTCTCATGCTCGCTGAACCACCCTTTCACAATTTAAGCCCGATGAATCCTGGCATTGTCATCTTGGAATATGCCCGTGCCATCAAGGAAGAACAAATCCATTGATGGAATAATCTGGCCATTCAGTATGTTCAGGTAGTCGCTGACCTCATTCTTGGAGCACATACTGTTGCTGAACCGAGACCTGACCAACTGCAGCGACCCCAGATCATAGCACTGCCCCCATGGGCTTGTACAGGAGGCACTGGGCATGATGGGGGCATCACATCTGCCTCTCTTCTTACCCTGATGCGCCCATCACTCTGGAACAGGGTAAATCTGGACTCATCAGACCACATCACCTTCTTCCATTGCTCCAGAGTCCAATCTTTATGCTCCCGAGCAAATTGAAGCTTTTTATTCTGGTTTGCCTCACTGATTAGTGGTTTTCTTACGGCTACACAGCTGTTCAGTCCCAATCCCTTGAGATCTCTTTGCATTGTGAGTGTGGAAATGCTCTTACTTTCACTATTAAACATAGCCCTGAGTTCTACTGTTTTTTCTTCAATTTTGATTTCACCAAACGTTTAAGTGATCGCCGATCACGATCATTCAGGATTTTTTTTCCCGCCACATTTCTTCTTACTCGAATACGATGCGTCCCCACTATCCTTCCAGTTTTTAATAATGCGTTGTACAGTTCTTAACCCAATTTTAGTAGTTTCTGCAATCTCCTTAGATGTTTTCTCTGCTTGATGCAGGCCAATGATTAGACCCGTCTCAAACAGACTAACATCTTTTCTACGACCACGAGATGCGTCTTTCAACATGGTTGTTTAAGAAATGAGAAGCAACTCATTGCACCAGTTGGGGTTAACTAACTTGCCAGCTGAAAGATAATCACCCATGCAGTAATTATCCAATAGGAGGCTCATAACTGTTTGCTTAGTTACATCCAGTATATATTGCCCTGTAGCAAGGGTACTTTGGACTATGGACATTTGCGCCTATTGCTGCAACGCAAAGCCAACTACTTACTTTAGTGCTCTTTGATTTATGCAGTTATTTAAACTTACACTGTTTTATATTGTTGAACTGTATTTTATAAGTTTATTGTAATATATCCTGTTTATTTGCACTGTATCTGGAAAAGGGCTAATGAACAGCCAGCTAAAACTGAAAGACTTTGGGACTTTCTATCTTTGCGCTGAGAAGTTAGAAATCTTCCACAGTTATTATAAGGGACTATGCAAAGTTTTGGAGGCAAATAACCAGACACACTGACCTTCTGACTGTCTGGTTTAGCTCTGTTGTTTACGTCTAAAGACTTGTTTATGTCTGGATAAACTCTATACAAGTCTATGACAGACTGAAATTGCAACGTTGTTTCTATTTTGGCTGTTATTCTCCACTCCAACCTTTCAGCTAGAAAGTGACTATAAGGAGAGCAGTTATAGCCTCCAGTTGTCTGTAGATAGGGACTGGTTTTAGTAGGGGAGACTTTTCCAGGCTGCATGAGTGACCAGAAAAAGACTCTGAGACAGGAATACTCTCCCACAGACCCTGAGTCACCAGCCCTTTGGCCAGTGTCTTCTGCGAGAGTGGGGGACAGCTATCTCAGGCTTTTCCTCCTTCTTCTGCCAGGGAGGAGACTGGAGAAGTCAGCTCGGTGCACTGCCTGTATTGTTTTGCACTTCAGCTCCTCCAGTAAAGAAGCGCATTGGTTTACTACAGACTCTGACTCTCTGGAGTTATTTCCCATCGGGGTGCACCACGTCTTACCATCCCCTCCACAGAGCAGCAACACATGGTGTTCAGGGGACCCAGAATAGCATTGGGACCACCCCACACCCGGCCACTGCACTAGGAGCTGGTTCCATCACTTTACAGTCCGGAGAGTACAGTAATGCTTCTGAATAAGGACCCTGGCATTTTCCTTTTTTTGTGCTTTCGTTTTTCACTCCCCGCCTTCCCATAGGCCTAACTTTTTTTATTTTTCCATTCACATAGCCTTATGAGAGCTTATTTTTTGCGGGACAGGTTGTACTTTCTAATGACACCATTTAAGGTTGCATACCATGTAGTGGGGAGCAGATTTTCTTTTTCCAAATGGGGTAGAATTGTGAAAAAATGCAATTCTGATAAAGGTTTTAATTTTTTTACACTGTACACTATGCGGTGAAATTGACCTGTTATCTTCATTCTCCAAGTCAGTCGGTTCCAACGATACCACACTTGAATAATTTTTATTGCGTTTTAATACTGGGAAAAAAAAGTAAAACCTTTTGAGAAAATCTTTTTTTTTTTTTCATAACCATATTCTGACCCCTATAACTTTTTTGTAGCTATGTGTACGGGGCTGTGTGAGGGTTCATTTTTTGCGGGACGATCTGTTCTCTTCAGTGATACCAATTTTAAGTCTGTGCGACTTTTTGATCACTTTTATAAAAAAATTATTGGGTAGTTTAAATGACAAAAATGGCAAATTGGCTTTATTTATTTTTCGCTACGCCATTTGCCGTATTCCATTAATATTGTTATATTTTAATAGTATGGGCATTTTCGCACGCAGCGATGGTCATCAATACCTGATCAGTGGGGGTCCAACTCCTGGCATCCCCATCACCACAAAGGGGCTGTGGTGCTGCGGCTTCTTCCTTGGCCTGTGACGTCCATTGGTGACATTGCCTTTGTGCAGCTCCATCCTATTCAAGTGGATGGGAATGATCTGCAATACCAATCACAGCCACTATCCGATGTATGGCGCTGTGCTTATCATACTTTGAAGAGGGCGCAGCGCTCATCCAAGGGCTGAAGCAGGTGTGCTGGGACACCACCGATCCGATACTGATCTACTGTAAATCGCCTGCAAATATTTTTGTAGATGCTGAATTGTTTTTGGAAATTTGTGATCTTTATTTTATTTTTTATTTTTTGCAGTCATAGAACCAGATTCTTCAAAGAAGTAGAGCCCATAGACCTCCCAAACTGTCAGCTCTTAAAAGGGATAGGTAAGTGCGCTGGAAAGAAAATGTCTATCCTCTGGTACCAAATTCCAAGATGCTACAAGGTTTCGTAATTGAAGCAGGGAGCGTGTCAACCCTGTAAGGCCTCGTGCAACCGACCGTATGACTTTTTCGGTGTTTTGCGGTGTTTTTCCTGAAACCATTTTTCCATTTTTTTTTTTATTTTTTATTTTTTCTCAGTAGTGTTTCTGGTTTCGTTTTTGCATATGGCATATACAGTACACAGTAATTACATAGAAAAAACTGTGCTGGGCATAACATTTTCAATAGGTGGCTCCGCAAAAACGGAACGGATACGTTAGATATGTGGAGTACATTCTGTATGTGTTCTGTTTTTTTTTGCGGACCCATTGACTTGAATAGAGCCACGGAACATGATTTGCGGGCAAAAATATGTTCTATCCTTTGAACGGAAATACGGAAACGGAATGCATACGGAGCACATTCAGTTTTTTTTGCAGTCCCATTGAAATGAATGGTTCCGTATATAGAATGTATGCTGAATGCAAAAAACGGCCCGTATACGGAAAGCAAAAAACGTTTGTGTGCATAAGCCCTAAGGCCTCTTTCACACGGACATTGTGGGAAAAGATGCAGGTGCGTTGCGGGAAAATGGGCGATTTTTCAGCGCGAGTGCAAAGCGGTTTAATGCGTTTTGCACACGCGTGAGAAAAATCTGCATATTTGGTACCCAGACCCGAACTTCTTCACAGAAGTTCGGGTTTGGGATCGGTGTTGTGTAGATTTTATTATTTCCCTTATAACATGGTTATAAGGGAAAATAATAGCATTCTTGATACAGAATGCATAGTACAATGTCCATAATAAACAAATTTAACTCACCCCATCCACTTGATCACGTAGCGGATCTGCTCTTCTTTCTACTTTCTTCAGGACCTGGCTAAAGGACCTTTGATGACGTCACTGCGCTCATCACATGGTCCCACAGGTCCTTTTTATAAAAAAAATAAAGACGACATGCCAAGCTGAGCGTTCAAGTGGATTAAGGTGAGTTTATTAATAGTTTATTTTTTAACCCCTCCATCACTATTTTACTAAGCATTCTGTATTAAGAATGCTATTATTTTCCCTTATAACCATGTTATAAGGGAAAATAATAAAGATCGGATCCCCATCCCGATCGTCTCCTAGCAACCATACATGAAAATCGTACCGCATCCGCACTTGCTTGCGATTTTCACGCAGCCCCATTCACTTCTATGGGGCCTGTGTTGCGTGAAAAACGCACAGTATAGAGCATGCTGCGATTTTCATGCAACACACCAGTGATGCGTGAAAATCACCTGCTCATGTACACAGCCCCATTGAAGTGAATAGGTCCGGATTCAGTGCGGGTGCAATGCGTTCACCTCACGTATTGCACCCGCACAGAATTCTCGCCCGTGTGAAAGGGGCCTAATGGCTCATGCACATGACCATTGTTTTTTTTGCGGTCCGTTTTTCACGGATTCGTTCAGTATCTGAGGTTTTTTTCCCCCTCTGATTTAAGTCCTCTTCCGTTCCGTTATTGCACAAAACATATCCGTATGGTTTCCGTATTTGACCAGTTTTTTGCGGATCGTATACAGAAACAGTAACTTACTAATCACCGAACACATGAGCAATATGGGCTGGGCATAGCATTTCTACAGTATAGATCCGCAAAATACGGATGTGTTCCGTGTGCGTTCTGTATTTTTTGCGGACCCATTGACTTGAATGGGGCCTCGGGCCATGATTTGTGGACAATAGGACATGCACAACTTTTTTGCTGAACGGCCATGCGGACAAACAGAAACGGAATGCACACGGAGTAACTTCTGTATTTTCTACATCCCCATTAAAGTGAATGGTTCCGCATACAGTCCGCAAAAAAAATAAAAACTGAATGGAAGTGGAAAGAAAATACGTTTGTGTGCATGAGCCCTTAGTCAGAGCTCCCCAACCTCTGCCTCCTGGGCCCCCTCCATGTGGTTTACCACCTTGTTAGGAAAGGAGCAGGTGTAGTTACACTCTGCGGGACGGAGGAGACGTTATTACACCGTCCGCCGCTGCAATGTCAATGGCGAGCAGGTAAACAGAGAAGGCAGCGCTGCGTTCTCCTCTAAAAACTGCTCTGTGGGGGTGCCGGGAGTGGGACCACCGCTGATCTGATATTGTGCAGACATTGGAGAAGCAGGGAATGCTGCAGAATTATGAATGCAGCTCTGAACCATCTAATCCATTTTAAACGCTTCTTCTATTCTTCTTTGCAGAGTTTGGTTCTGAAGATATTGATGTTCTTCCTAATGGTTTGGCCTTTATAAGTACTGTGAGTATTTGCCATTTCGCGATAGATTTCACAGGGAATGACATCAGCAAGTACAGAAATGATGTCAGCATGTAGAGGAATTATGTCAGTAAAAATAGAAATGACATCATCAGTTTGAAGAATTATGTCAGCAGGAATAGATATGACATCAGCACCTTTATGCTCCCATTTTTTTTATATCTCCCTGGAAAACCCTTTCAAATGGGAGCAGCACTGCAGTACCATTCATGGCCACTGTCCAACGTGTGGCGCTGTTTTCATCCTGTTCCTCTTCCAAAGCACATCAGCCTGATCTTGGGGGTGCCAGGAGTCACTGCTTCCCCTCATCCCTCACCTGATATTGATGAGCTATCTTAAGGACCATAGGCCACCCCAGTCATGAGAGGTGGCTCATCAAAACAACCTCAAGACAGCCACAAAAAAAGTTACTACAAACAGGGATCCAAATTTTGTTAGTTATGCATATCCAGTAGACAAATATGACCCATTACTTCAATATCCCCCCCTATGGGTGCTTACAGCAGTCACACCTGAATTTCCAGCTCTTCAGTGTACTTTATTATACATCCCAGAAGGCTCATAATGATAAATGCGTTTTACATGCGTCTTCATGAGGGACATGAACATGTGGAGTCACTGTGGGTAGAAATACATGGAGGCAAAAACAATAATAAAATACTAATAGGAGTTTACTATAAACCACCTAATATACCAGAGTCCACAGAAAATCTGATATAAAATGAGATAGACGAGGCGGCAAATCATAATGAGGTGGTTATTATGGGAAACTTTAACTACCTGGAAACTGTACATCTCATAAAGGAAACAGGTTCTTGGCAATAACCAAAGACAATTACCTCTCCCAACTGGTTCAGAACCCGACTAGAGGGACGGCAATACTGAGCTTAGTTCTAACCAATAGACCTGACAGAACAACAGACGTGCAGGTTGGGGGACACCTGGGAAATAGTGACCACAAAGTAATAACCTTCCAATTATCATTCAAAAGAGCGTTTCTTCAGAGAGGAACAAAAATACCAAACTTCAAAAAAGCTAATTTTAGCCAACTAAGAGAGGCCATAGGCCTAACTAACTGGGACAAAGTCCTCAAAAATAAAAAATACAGCCCAAAATGGGATATTTTTAAAAGCATCCTAAAATCTGATTGTGAGAGGTACATACCGTATGGGAATACAAGGTTAAGGTACAAGAAGAAACCAATGTGGATAAATAGAACTGTAAAAAAAAAGCAATAAATGACAAAAAGAAAGCATTTAAATCACTAAAACAGGAGGATAGCACGGAAGCACTGAAAAACTATAAAGAAAAAAATTGAGTATGTAAAAAACTAATAAAAGCAGCCAAACTAGAGACCGAGAGATTAATTGCCAAAGAGAGCAAAACTAACCCTAAAATGTTCTTCAATTATTTAAATGGTAAAAAGTATAAATCTGAAGGTGTCGGCCCTTTAACCCCTTAAGGACATAGGACGTACCGGTACGCCCTATTTCCCGAGTCCTTAAGGACCAAGGACGTACCGGTACGTCCTGACTTTAAAATCGGCATTCCGGCGCCGCAGGGGTTAATTTGAACAGGATGCCGGCTGAAATCATTCAGCCGGCATCCTGTTAAAACGCCAGGGGGGGTCATGTGACCCCCCCGTGTCGGCGATCGCAGCAAACCGCAGGTCAATTCAGACCTGCGGTTTGCTGCGCTTTTTGCAGTTTCTGATCCCCGCGGTCCCTGACCGCGGGGATCAGAAACTTTAGAGTGCCTAAAATCAATATAGTACACCCCCCCCTGCACCCATGCATGATTTGATGGCGGCGGGTGGTGCAGGGGGGGTGTCGCAGGCGGTGGGGGCGTTGCGGGAGGCGGGCGGTGCGGCAGGCGGGATCGCGATCCCCCGCCCGCCTCCTATTGCGTAATCGTTGGTGTACAGTGGGTATACCAGGGTGCCAGCACATTGCTGGCACCCTGGTATAAACGGCTGACATCGTTGATGCGATGTCAGCCGTTTAACCCTTTCCATACAGCGGTCCGTACGGACCGCTGTATGGAAAAGGTTAACAGTAAGAGGGAGCTCCCTCCCTCTCCGATCGGGGGGCTGCTGTGCCTTTGCAGCCCCCCGATGGAGAGGGAGAGAGCCCCCAGAGAGCCCCCCGAAGCCCCGTCCTCACCCTTCCCCGTCTGCGAAGTTCTGACCATAACTGAGCAGACGGGGAAGGTTCCCATGGCAACAGGACGCCTGCTCAGGCGTCCTGCTGTCCATGGTGCTGAACAGATCTGTGCTGAAAGCATAGATCTGTTCAGTGGAAGTAAAATACAGTACAGAAACCTATATAGAGTACAGTACTGTATTTTACAGACATCAGACCCACTGGATCTTCAAGAACCAAGTGGGTCTGGGTCAAAAAATAAAAAGAATAAGTGAAAAAAGTTAAGATAAAAAAAAAAACATTTATCACTGAATAAAAATTAAAAAAATAAAATAAACTACACATATTAGGTATCGCCGCGTCCGTAACGACCTGATCTATAAAACGGCCATGTTACTTTCCCCGCACAGTGAACGCCATAAAAATAAAAAAATAAAAACTATGAGAAAATTGAAATTTTGCCCACCTTACTTCCCAAAAAAGGTAATAAAAGTGATCAAAAAAGTCGCATGTACGCCAAAATAGTACCAATCAAACCGTCATCTCATCCCGCAAAAAATGAGACCCTACTCAAGATAATCGCCCAAAAACTGAAAAAACTATGGCTCTTAGACTATGGAAACACTAAAACATCATTTTTTTTGTTTCAAAAATAAAATCATTGTGTAAAACCTACATAAATAAAAATAAAGTATACATATTAGGTATTGCCGCGTCCGTATCGACCGGCTCTATATAAATATCACATGACCTAACCCCTCAGGTGACCACCGTAAAAAAAAAAAAAAAAAACGGTGTAAAAAAAGCTATTTTTTGCCATCTTACGTCACAAAAAGTGTAATAGCAAGCGATCAAAAAGTCATATGCACCCCAAAATAGTGCCAATCAAACTGTCATCTCATCCCGCAAAAAATTTGACCCTACTCAAGATAATCGCCCAAAAACTGAAAAAACTATGGCTCTCAGACTATGGAGACACTAAACAATTTTTTGGTTTTAAAAATGAAGTTATTGTATAAAACTTACATAAATAAAAAAAAATTGTATACATATTAGGTATCGCTGCGTCCGTGACAACCTGCTCTATAAAATTACCACGTGATCTAACCTGTCAGATGAACGTTGTAAATAACAAAAAAAAAAAGTGCCAAAAAAGCTATTTCTTGTTACCTTGCCGCACAAAAACTGTAATATAGAGCAACCAAAAATCATATCTACCCTGAACTAGTACCAACAATACTGCCATCCTATCCCGTACTTTCTAAAATGGGGTCACTTTTTTGGAGTTTCTACTCTAGGGGTGCATCAGGGGGGCTTCAAATGGGACATGGTGTCAAAAAACCAGTCCAGCAAAATCTGCCTTCCAAAAACCATGTGGCATTCCTTTCCTTCTGCACCCTGCCGTTTGCCCGTACAGCGGTTTACGACCACATATGGGGTGTTTCTGTAAACTACAGAATCAGGGCCATAAATAATGAGTTTTGTTTGGCTGTTAACCCTTGCTTTGTAACTGGAAAAAAAATATTAAAATGGAAAATCTGCCAAAAAAGTGAAATTTTGAAATTGTATCTCTATTTTCCATTAAATCTTGTGCAACACCTAAAGGGTTAACAAAGTTTGTAAAATCAGTTTTGAATACCTTGAGGGGTGTAGTTTCTTAGATGGGGTCACTTTTATAAAGTTTCTACTCTAGGGGTGCATCAGGGGGGCTTCAAATGGGACATGGTGTCAAAAAACCAGTCCAGCAAAATCTGCCTTCCAAAAACCATGTGGCATTCCTTTCCTTCTGCACCCTGCCGTTTGCCCGTACAGCAGTCTACAACCACAAATGAGGTGTTTCTGTAAACTACAGAATCAGGGCCATAAATAATGAGTTTTGTTTGGCTGTTAACCCTTGCTTTGTAACTGGAAAAAAAAATATTAAAATGGAAAATCTGCCAAAAAAGTGAAATTTTGAAATTGTATCTCTATTTTCCATTAAATCTTGTGCAACACCTAAAGGGTTAACAAAGTTTGTAAAATCAGTTTTGAATACCTTGAGGGGTGTAGTTTCTTAGATGGGGTCACTTTTATGGAGTTTCTACTCTAGGGGTGCATCAGGGGGGCTTCAAATGGGACATGGTGTCAAAAAAACTGTCCAGCAAAATCTGGCTTCCAAAAACCATACGGCGCACCTTTCACTCTACGCCCCGCTGTGTGGCCGTACAGTAGTTTACGGCCACATATGGGGTGTTTCTGTAAACGGCAGAGTCAGGGCAATAAAGATACAGTCTTGTTTGGCTGTTAACCCTTGCTTTGTTAGTGGAAAAAATGGGTTAAAATTGAAAATTAGGCAAAAAAATGAAATTCTCAAATTTCATCCCCATTTGCCAATAACTCTTGTGCAACACCTAAAGGGTTAACGAAGTTTGTAAAATCAGTTTTGAATACCTTGAGGGGTGTAGTTTATAGAATGGGGTCATTTTTGGGCGGTTTCTATTATGTAAGCCTCGCAAAGTGACTTCAGAGCTGTAGGGGTCACTAAAAATTGGGTTTCTGTAAATTTCGGAAAAATTTCAAGATTTGCTTCTAAACTTCTAAGCCTTGTAACATCCCCAAAAAATAAAATATCATTCCCAAAATAATTCAAACATGAAGTAGACATATGGGGAATGTTAAGTCATCACAATTTTTGGGGGTATTACTATGTATTACAGAAGTAGAGAAACTGAAACTTTGAAATTTGCAAATTTTTCCAAATTTTTGGTAAATTAGGTATTTTATTATGCAAAAAAAATAATTTTTTTGACTTTATTTTACCAGTGTCATGAAGTACAATATGTGACGAAAAAACAATCTCAGAATGGCCTGTATAAGTAAAAGCGTTTTAAAGTTATCGGCACTTAAAGTGACACTGGTCAGATTTGCAAAAAATGGCCTGGTCCTTAAGGTGAAAATGAGCCTGGTCCTTAAGGGGTTAAAGAGTAATGAGGGGGAAGTCGCAGAGAGCGACGAGGAGAAAGCAAAGCTGTTAAATATTTTTTCCTCCAATGGATTCACTGAGGAAAATAAACTGTCAGATGAAATGCAGAATGTAAAAGTAAATTCCCCATTAAAAGTGTCCTGTCTGACCCAGGAAGAAGTACAGCGGCGTCTTAAAAAGATTAAAATAGACAAATCGCCAGGACCGGATGGCATACACCCCCGTAGCCTAAGGGAATTAAGTAATGTCATAGCCAGACCCTTATTTCTGATATTTGCAGATTCTATATTGACAGGGAATGTCCCACAGGATTGGCGCATAGCAAATGTGGTGCCAATATTCAAAAAGGGTCCAAAAACAGAGCCCGGAGACTATAGGCTGGTAAGTTTAACATCTGTTGTGGGTAAACAGTTTGAAGGTTTTCTAAGAGATGCTATCTTGGAGTACGTCAATGAAAATAAGCAAATAACGCCATATCAGCATGGCTTCATGAGGGATCGGTCATGCAAAACGAATTTAATCAGTTTCTATGAGGAGGTAAGTTCTAGACTTGACAGCGGCGAATCAATGGATGTCGTATATCTGGACTTCTCCAAAGCATTTGACACTGTACCACATAAAAGGTTAGTATATAAAGTGAGAATGCTCGGACTGGGAGAAAACGTCTGTATGTGGGTAAGTAACTCAGTTATAGAAAACATAGGGTGGTTATTAACGGTACACACCCAGATTGGGTCACTGTCACTAGTGGGGTACCTCAGGGGTCAGTATTGGACCCTATTCTCTTCAATATAATTTTTGCAGATTACACTAAACTGTGTAAAGTAATTAACACGGTAGAGGACCGTATACTACTACAGAGGGATCTGGATAGATTGGAGGCTTGGGCAGATAAGGTTTAACACTGACAAATGTAAGGTTATGCACATGGGAAGGAAAAATGCAAGTCACCCGTACATACTAAATGGTAAAACACTGGGTAACACTGACATGGAAAAGGACCTAGGAATTTTAATAAACAGCAAACTAAGCTGTAAAAACCAGTGTCAGGCAGCTGCTGCCAAGGCCAATAGGATAGTGGGTTGCATCAAAAGGGGCATAGATGCCCGTGATGAGAACATAGTCCTACCACTTTACAAATCACTGGTCAGACCACACATGGAGTACTGTGTACAGTTCTGGGCTCCTGTGAACAAGGCAGACATAGCAGAGCTGGAGAGGGTCCAGAGGAGGGCATCTAAAGTAATAACTGGAATGGGGCAACTACAGTACCCTGAAAGATTATCAGCATTAGGGTTATTCACTTTAGAAAAAAGACGACTGAGGGGAGATCTAATTACTATGTATAAATATATCGGGGTTCAGTACAGAGATCACTCCCATCATCTATTTATCCCCAGGACTGTGACTGTGACGAGGGGACATCCTCTGCGTCTGGAGGAAAGAAGGTTTGTACACAAACATAGAAAAGGATTCTTTACGGTAAGAGCAGTGAGACTATGGAACTCTCTGCCTGAGGAGGTGGTGATGGTGAGTACAATAAAGGAATTCAGGAGGGGCCTGGATGTATTTCTGGAGCGTAATAATATTACAGGATATAGCTACTAGAGAGGGGTCGCTGATCCAGGGAGTTATTCCGATTGCCTGATTGGAGTTGGGAAGGAATTTTTAATTCCCCTAAAGTGGGGAAAATTGGCTTCTACCTCACAGTTGTTATTTTTTTTGCCTTCCTCTGGACCAACTTGCAGGATGACAGGCCGAACTGGATGGACAAATGTTTTTTTTTGGCCTTATGTACTATGTTAGGCTACTTTCACATTAGCGTTTTATGCGGATCCGTCATTGATCTGCAAAAAACGCTTCCGTTACCATAATACAACCGCATGCATCCATCATGAACGGATTCGGTTGTATTATGTCTTATATAGCCATGACAGATCCATCATGAACACCTTTGAAAGTCAATGGGGGACGGAATCCGTTTTCTATTGTGTCTGAGAAAAAGGATCTGTCCCCATTGACTTACATTGTGTGTCAGGACGGATCTGTCTTGCACCGAACCACATCGCGGACAGAAAAACGCTGCTTGCAGCGTTATTCTGTCCGCAATGGGAGCACAACCAAACGGAAAGAAATGCATTTTGGTGCATTCCATTTCGTTCAGATTTGGACAAAACTGAAGCGTTTTCTTCCGCTATTGAGATCCCATGATGGATCTCAATAGCGGAATTGAAAACGCAGATGTGAATGTAGCCTTATCTCTAACCTTTGACGTTTAGGATAAAGGAGTGAAAAAGAAACCGGTACGGCCACACTGGGCAGACTTCACCCTATGCATAAATCTGGTTTGCTACAGTCTAATGTACTTTGGGGCACATTTACTAAGACTGGCTTTTTACGCCAGTCTTCATTTCTCCCTCTGCGTTGTGGTTACTGGCGTAGTTTTCCGTTAACATTTATGCCTGTGTAAATGTTAGTAAATTTCCCGGGGCTGAAGTCCCGGCCCCAGCATAGCCCTGCCATGCCCAACTGGCGGAAGTGGAGTAAGACTGGCCATGTGACTAAAGATTGTCGCACAGCCAGTTAAAAAAGGGGACTTGCGAATATTTTATGACTAAAATATTCGCAAGTCCATTAGTAAATGTGCCCCTTTGTGTATCAGTTCTTCACCATTTTCCTATTTGCTTGCTGTCAGTGAATGAGAACACTCTCATCTACATTCGGAGGCAGTAAACCGATCCTTAGTTCGCCTTACTCTCGCTAAGGAGTGAATACAATTGTATCCGGTCCAGACAAACAGATAAGCAGCAGCTGCACAGATCTCTCTGCTACAACGTATCAGTCTGGAGTCACAGAGCATTGTCTACACTGGATACAATTATATCCACTTCTCAGCTGAGAGCAGGATCAAGACCTCAGGACGACCCCCTTAACTGCTTTGTTACCAGCACCGTAGACGTACGGCGCTGGGAGGGTCTTTTAAACATGGCGCCCGCTGGCATGCCTTGGGCGCCATAGTTAACATGTCTCTGCTGTTCCAACAGCAGAGGCCCACTGCTAATGTCCGCGACCGGCAATAATGCAATTACAGCCTTTAGATACCATGATTAAGTGTGATCACGGCATCTAAATACCAAAAACCCAGACTATGGAGATGTAAAAAAAAATTTTTCATGGTTTTCATACTTTTTTTTTTTTTTTTTTCAGTATCTAAACATATAAAACCTATACATATTGTAATCATACTGACCCAGAGAATGAGGGGCACAGGTCAGCTTTGCCTCATAGGGAATGCCGTAGGGACAACACCCGTGCGGAGGAGTTGCATTTTTGTTTTCCAATTCCACCCCATTTTTTTCCCGCTTGCCAAAATAAATGGTGGCATTAGAAAGAACAACTTGTCTCGCAAAGAACAAGCTCTCATACGGATATGTGAACAGAAAAATAAAAAAGTTATGGCTCCAGTAATACGGGGAAGGAAAATGAAAATGCAAAAACAAACAAAAAAAAACCTCCGGTATCCACTTAATGTCCCTGTTTTTGGGGTTGTGTATGACTTTCTGCTCATTACTTGCATGTCTCCTCAGGGTCTGAAGTTTCCTGGCTTGAAGGCCTTTGCACCTGACAAACCTGGACAAATCATGCTTTTAGACCTGAACGATGGCGACCTCAGCCCGTCTCCTCTGTCCTTCAGTGAAGGGTTTGACTCGTCCTCCTTCAACCCTCATGGGTTGAGCACCTACATTGATGAGAAGGGTAAGTTGTTCCTTCCTAGGATATGACCTCACAACGTTGGCACCATCTGGTTGAGCACCATACAGCCGCACCGGGCTCCGATTAACTCATTATAATCACTCTGTCGGTCCGCATCGTTACTGTCCTCGCGCCGCCCTCATCTGTTTCAATATTATCAATGTCAGCACTGATCGGACAGTGTCAGACACAGGGGAATGGTAAAACCCAGTTGTCCATTTAGGCTCAGGCTACACTGACTTTTTTGTAGTGCTACTGATTGATTTTAAAGGGGTTCTCCGGGAATTAAGAAAATTAAAATACCTAAATATTACTTTATTATAGATATATTCCCAAATACCTTTCATTAGTTATAATGGCTTATTATGTCTAGGGGGCAATCATTAGGGGAAATAAAATGGCCGCCGTCCTATTAGTACACATAGAACCTGTCCTAATCGCACAGGACAAGTTACTTCAGAGCAGTTAGCTAAAGAGCTGCCTCATGCTCCTCTCTGCTCTGCTTGTCAGGGATTATCATGATGAACACAGTTTAATATGATCTATGTCTGATGAATGTCTGTAGGAACGGAGTCCATGAGGAGATACAAAGTACAGAGAGGTAATGGAGACTGCATACAAGAACCGCTGCTCATCAGCCACATCCCCACCTCCTCTCTGTACTTCATGTCTCCTCATGGACTCCATTCCTACAGAGATTCAGCTGAAGATCTTATCAGCTGTATCCAGGTTGATAATCCTTGACAAGCAGAGCAGAGAGGAGGATGAGGCAGCTCTTTAGCTAAGTGTTCAGAAGTAACTTGTGCTGCTGTGTGATTAGGACAGGTTATGTGTGCACTAATGGGACGGGGGCCATTTTATTTCTCCTAATGATTTTTCAAGAGACTAAACAAGACATAATAACTAGTGAAAGCTATTTGGGAATATATTTATAATAAAGTAATATATACTTATTTTCATTTTCTTAATTCCTGGAGCCACAGCTGCAGTCCAAAGGAACACAATATGCAGTCTGGTGGACTGCAGACGGCACTCAAGATTTAAAATCAATCAGTAGCGCGACAAAGAAGTCGCAGTTTAGCCCAGACCTTAGTTATACATTTCCAGGAGGAATAACCAGGGGAACACCACAAAGTAAAATAGCTCCAGAATTGTTATTTTATGGGGAATGCAAGAATTTACTAAAACAGACCTGTCAGGAGAGGGGACATACTGTACATACGGTACTTGGGGAGTAGAAGGGAAGAAAGGAATCGCAATGTCTGCTCCAGGAAAACAGAAGTTGATGTCCTGAACGTGTGACCATTATACCATAGGGCACATATCAATGTCACTCATCTGAAGGCAGCCAACCAAATACTGGCGACGAGCCAGAGTAAAGTTCAGCCGAGGGGAAAGCAACCTCCTTCAACTCCCAGCATGCACACTTGCTTGGCAGCTCTCGTAACGCCCACAGAGGACCATGCTGGGAGTTGTACTTTCACAACAGCTGGAATGCCTGAGGTTGCTGACCCCTTGGCTTAAGAAGATCATATAGAAAAATCTAGGGCAGGCAAAATATAGAGACGCTGCAGTACATGACATCAACAGTTTCCAGCATAAATGCATCCATTGCTGAAAATAAATGCTTTGGGGGGTATGCATACTTTTGCAACTGGTTTTCAATTATGCCATGCCTTCATGCTTCATTAAAATTATGCTGCCGTTTTGTGTACACAGCTCCTATGCAGATCTATGTGGCTCCACGGTTACAGAGTACAAGCAAACCTCATGTGGTCTGGTCCTGCCGTCTTGTGTTACTCCCTCTGGCCCCTCTTCCCGCAAATCTATGGACCATAGAAGGATCAGACTACACAAGGTTTGTAGTCTGTTACCATGGAAACGCATAGGTCTGTAGACATTAATGGTAGGAGAATATTGTGTGTTCCCTTCTGATTCCTGTCTTTGGACCCAAATCATGCACATCAATGTTCACA
This sequence comes from Bufo gargarizans, assembly GCF_014858855.1. Taxonomy (NCBI): domain Eukaryota; kingdom Metazoa; phylum Chordata; class Amphibia; order Anura; family Bufonidae; genus Bufo; species Bufo gargarizans. The sequence goes on along the minus strand of NC_058084.1, from coordinate 478,710,089 downwards.
TCCAGTATACAAACTCAGGCATACAGTACAAACCAAAAGTTTGGACACACCTTCTCATTCAAAGAGTTTTCTTTATTTTCATGACTATGAAAATTGTAGGTTCACACTGAAGGCATCAAAACTATGAATTAACACATGTGGAATTATATACATAACAAAAAAGTGTGAAACATCTGAAAATATGTCATATTCTAGGTTCTTCAAAGTAGCCACCTTTTGCTTTGATTACTGCTTTGCACACTCTTGGCATTCTCTTGATGAGCTTCAAGAGGTAGTCACCTGAAATGGTTTTCACTTCACAGGTGTGCCCTGTCAGGTTTAATAAGTGGGATTTCTTGCCTTATAAATGGGGTTGGGACCATCAGTTGCGTTGTGGAGAAGTCAGGTGGATACACAGCTGATAGTCCTACTGAATAGACTGTTAGAATTTGTATTATGGCAAGAAAAAAGCAGCTACGTAAAGAAAAACGAGTGGCCATCATTACTTTAAGAAATGAAGGTCAGTCAGTCCGAAAAATTGGGAAAACTTTGAAAGTGTCCCCAAGTGCAGTCACAAAAACCATCAAGCGCTACAAAGAAACTGGCTCACATGCGGACCGCCCCAGGAAAGGAAGACCAAGAGTCACCTCTGCTGCGGAGGATAAGTTCATCCGAGTCACCAGCCACAGAAATCGCAGTTAACAGCAGCTCAGATTAGAGACCAGGTCAATGCCACACAGAGTTCTAGCAGCAGACACATCTCTAGAACAACTGTTAAGAGGAGACTGTGTGAATCAGGCCTTCATGGTAGAATATCTGCTAGAAAACCACTGCTAAGGACAGGCAACAAGCAGAAGAGACTTGTTTGGGCTAAAGAACACAAGGAATGGACATTAGACCAGTGGAAATCTGTGCTTTGGTCTGATGAGTCCAAATTTGAGATCTTTGGTTCCAACCACCGTGTCTTTGTGCGACGCAGAAAAGGTGAACGGATGGACTCTACATGCCTGGTTCCCACCATGAAGCATGGAGGAGGAGGAGGTGTGATGGTGTGGGGGTGCTTTGCTGGTGACACTGTTGGGGATTTATTCAAAATTGAAGGCATACTGAACCAGCATGGCTACCACAGCATCTTGCAGCGGCATGCTATTCCATCCGGTTTGCGTTTAGTTGGACCATCATTTATTTTTCAACAGGACAATGACCCCAAACACACCTCCAGGCTGTGTAAGGGCTATTTGACCATGAAGGAGAGTGATGGGGTGCTGCGTCAGATGACCTGGCCTCCACAGTCACCGGACCTGAACCCAATCGAGATGGTTTGGGGTGAGCTGGACCGCAGAGTGAAGGCAAAAGGGCCAACAAGTGCTAAGCATCTCTGGGAACTCCTTCAAGACTGTTGGAAGACCATTTCAGGTGACTACCTCTTGAAGCTCCTCAAGAGAATGCCAAGAGTGTGCAAAGCAGTAATCAAAGCAAAAGGTGGCTACTTTGAAGAACCTAGAATATGACATATTTTCAGTTGTTTCACACTTTTTTGTTATGTATATAATTCCACATGTGTTAATTCATAGTTTTGATGCCTTCAGTGTGAATCTACAATTTTCATAGTCATGAAAATAAAGAAAACTCTTTGAATGAGTAGGTGTGTCCAAACTTTTGGTCTGTACTGTACATAGATGGCGACACAAGGTACCGCATTTACGTACCTTATTGCCCATACATACTAAATTCAGCTAAAATCATACTAAACTCACCCCTTGGAACACACAAACTTACCTGGGAATGCCCACTTTTGGGCAGGGTTTACACAAGCCATGCCCATTTCTTGCCTGGGCCAGTGTCTGGGTGGCTGAAATTAGGGACGCTCCTTGCAAATTTGGGACTGCTGGCAACTATACCATATTGTCATCAGTAGTGCAGCCTCAGGCTATGAGCCTGGATTTCATGTGCTCTTATATTGACATATATCTGAAATTAATAGTATTTTCATCATTTTAAAGTAATTTTTATAAATTCCCTTGGCAGTTTTTTTTTTGCCTGATCCAATCATTTCAGTAAGCCGACGTGACGCAGGGCCAGATCCCATTATCTATGGTAGTGAAGTAATCAGTCAGCCCACCCGGGTATACTGTATTTACCCAAACCGCTGTGGCCCCCCACTCCTCAGACTAGAGGGCCCTGGCATCTTTGTGTCACTCCAGCGTACTGGCACAAGTCGAACAGTGCACTGGTGGTCACACAATGTGGGACTACTGGTAGCAACTGTCCCTTTTTTTTAAAAATTTTTTTTGTATTATCCCAAAAATCAGTAGTTGTGGGCGGATTAGTATGGGTGGATTTGGCTTTTCTGGGGCCCCAGAAGTTCCGGTATATCTGGCGCCCCTGTTACACCAGTAAGCTATACTGGGCTAATCTTCGCCCAGTCGCACAGCTAAGCTCCGCCCTGTAGCCCCACTAAGGGCTCAATCAGACAGCCATATGTTGTTTGCTGTCCGCAATAATGCGGATCCATTTTTCTGCGGACAGTTCTGTATGTCCCTGTGCAGCTGAACCTGCTGCCCAGGCAGAATGCCATGACCTCATGCACACAACCTTATTTTTGGTTCGTGTCCTATACGTATTTTTGTGGGTTGCACGTGGAGTCTGCAATAAATGCGGGCAGTTTATCGATATGTGCTGTCCGCATCTATAAATTATATAACATGTACTATTTTTGTCCGTGTTGTAGACAATTGGCAGATCCATTGTAAAATTGTGGCAGGCACTCGGACAGTATCCGTATTTTGTGGATCCGCGGTTCGCGGACTGCAAAACAGATATGGCTTTATGCATGAGTGTAGTGAATCATAGATGCAGCCGCAGTGCAGTGCTCCTTCTAGTGGCAGCAGAATGAATTTCAGCCTTACAAGTACAAAGTTGAACATCCCACGTTCTACATAACCTGTGTGAACTCTGTACACACTCCGGACACTGCTTCTCCTGAGTGCTTGCAATTTCTCCTTGTCCTTCCCTCTATTTTCAGATGATGCGGTCTATCTCTTTGTGGTGAATCATCCTCACTTACAATCCATTATTGAGATTTTTAGATTCGTAGAGGAAGAAAATTCTCTTATCCATCTGAAATCAATCAAACATGAACTTCTCAACAGGTACAGGAAGTCCTCAACCTAAAATCCCCCCTCCCATAGTTTAGTTTTATTTTTTTTTCATGTTAATGGAGTCCCACCAGTGGAGATATATAAAAGACCCCATCAGGTACATCAAAAATATGTAAACTATTGTTATATCTGTCTTCGATGCTGAGAAGGGAAATCAGGAAAATTCTGAAAAGTGACGTATGAAGATCCCTTAGATTAATACAGACGCTCTAGACTAGAGCTTCTAAAGAAATACAGGCTCTAGACCAGAACCCCTAAAGAAATAGGCTCTAGACCGGAACCCGCAAAGAAATATAGGCTCTAGACCGGAACCCCTAAAGAAATATAGGCTCTAGACCAGAACCCCTAAAGAAATATAGGCTCTAGACCAGAACCCTAAAGAAATATAGGCTCTAGACCAGAACCCCTAAAGAAATATAGGCTCTAGACCAGAACCCCTAAAGAAATATAGGCTCTAGACCAGAACCCCTAAAGAAATATAGGCTCTAGACCAGAACCCCTAAAGAAATATAGGCTCTAGACCAGAACCCCTAAAGAAATATAGGCTCTAGACCAGAACCCCTAAAGAAATATAGGCTCTAGACCAGAACCCTAAAGAAATATAGGCTCTAGACCAGAACCCCTAAAGAAATATAGGCTCTAGACCAGAACCCCTAAGAAATATATGCTCTAGACCAGAACCCCTAAAGAAATATAGGCTCTAGACCAGAACCCCTAAAGAAATATAGGCTCTAGACCAGAACCCCTAAAGAATATAGGCTCTAGACCAGAACCCCTAAAGAAATAAGGCTCTAGACCAGAACCCCTAAAGAAATATAGGCTCTAGACCAGAACCCCTAAAGAAATATAGGCTCTAGACCAGAACCCTAAAGAAATATAGGCTCTAGACCAGAACCCCTAAAGAAATATAGGCTCTAGACCAGAACCCCTAAAGAAATATAGGCTCTAGACCAGAACCCCTAAAGAAATATAGGCTCTAGACCAGAACCCCTAAAGAAATATAGGCTCTAGACCAGAACCCCTAAAGAAATATAGGCTCTAGACCAGAACCCCTAAAGAAATATAGGCTCTAGACCAGAACCCCTAAAGAAATATAGGCTCTAGACCAGAACCCCTAAAGAAATATAGGCTCTAGACCAGAACCCCTAAAGAAATATAGGCTCTAGACCAGAACCCCTAAAGAAATATAGGCTCTAGACCAGAACCCCTAAAGAATATAGGCTCTAGACCAGAACCCCTAAAGAAATATAGGCTCTAGACCAGAACCCCTAAAGAAATATAGGCTCTAGACCAGAACCCCTAAAGAAATATAGGCTCTAGACCAGAACCCCTAAAGAAATATAGGCTCTAGACCAGAACCCTAAAGAAATATAGGCTCTAGACCAGAACCCCTAAAGAAATATAGGCTCTAGACCAGAACCCCTAAAGAAATATAGGCTCTAGACCAGAACCCCTAAAGAAATATAGGCTCTAGACCAGAACCCCTAAAGAAATATAGGCTCTAGACCAGAACCCCTAAAGAAATATAGGCTCTAGACCAGAACCCCTAAAGAAATATAGGCTCTAGACCAGAACCCCTAAAGAAATATAGGCTCTAGACCAGAACCCCTAAGAAATATAGGCTCTAGACCAGAACCCCTAAAGAAATATAGGCTCTAGACCAGAACCCCTAAAGAAATATAGGCTCTAGACCAGAACCCCTAAAGAAATATAGGCTCTAGACCAGAACCCCTAAAGAAATATAGGCTCTAGACCAGAACCCCTAAAGAAATATAGGCTCTAGACCAGAACCCCTAAAGAAATATAGGCTCTAGACCAGAACCCCTAAAGAAATATAGGCTCTAGACCAGAACCCCTAAAGAAATATAGGCTCTAGACCAGAACCCCTAAAGAAATATAGGCTCTAGACCAGAACCCCTAAAGAAATATAGGCTCTAGACCAGAACCCCTAAAGAAATATAGGCTCTAGACCAGAACCCCTAAAGAAATATAGGCTCTAGACCAGAACCCCTAAAGAAATATAGGCTCTAGACCAGAACCCCTAAAGAAATATAGGCTCTAGACCAGAACCCCTAAAGAAATATAGGCTCTAGACCAGAACCCCTAAAGAAATATAGGCTCTAGACCAGAACCCCTAAAGAAATATAGGCTCTAGACAGAACCCCTAAAGAAATATAGGCTCTAGACCAGAACCCCTAAAGAAATATAGGCTCTAGACCAGAACCCCTAAAGAAATATAGGCTCTAGACCAGAACCCCTAAAGAAATATAGGCTCTAGACCAGAACCCCTAAAGAAATATAGGCTCTAGACCAGAACCCCTAAAGAAATATAGGCTCTAGACCAGAACCCCTAAAGAAATATAGGCTCTAGACCAGAACCCCTAAAGAAATATAGGCTCTAGACCAGAACCCCTAAAGAAATATAGGCTCTAGACCAGAACCCCTAAAGAAATATAGGCTCTAGACCAGAACCCCTAAAGAAATATAGGCTCTAGACCAGAACCCCTAAAGAAATATAGGCTCTAGACCAGAACCCCTAAAGAAATATAGGCTCTAGACCAGAACCCCTAAAGAATATAGGCTCTAGACCAGAACCCCTAAAGAAATATAGGCTCTAGACCAGAACCCCTAAAGAAATATAGGCTCTAGACCAGAACCCCTAAAGAAATATAGGCTCTAGACCAGAACCCCTAAAGAAATATAGGCTCTAGACCAGAACCCCTAAAGAAATATAGGCTCTAGACCAGAACCCCTAAAGAAATATAGGCTCTAGACCAGAACCCCTAAAGAAATATAGGCTCTAGACCAGAACCCCTAAAGAAATATAGGCTCTAGACCAGAACCCCTAAAGAAATATAGGCTCTAGACCAGAACCCCTAAAGAAATATAGGCTCTAGACCAGAACCCCTAAATAAATATAGGCTCTAGACCAGAACCCCTAAAGAAATATAGGCTCTAGACCAGAACCCCTAAAGAAATATAGGCTCTAGACCAGAACCCCTAAAGAAATATAGGCTCTAGACCAGAACCCCTAAACAAATACCAAACTAAGACCAGACCCCCTAATACAGAAATCCTAAATTAATGGAGACTCAAGACCATAACCCTTAAATGAATGCAGAGTCAAGACTAGGTCATTTTCCTTATATAGACCCAAGACCAGACCCCCTAAATAAAACAGACCCCTGACCTAACCTTTTAAATTAATGTGAATACAGACCCAAGACCTGACTCTAAAAATACTAATTTCTTCCCGTTCTTTAAAGGGGTTTTCAGGCTCCTGATATTGATGACCTGTCCTCAAGATAGATCATTAGTATCCGATTGGTGGTGGTCTGATTCCTCACATCCCCACTGATCAGCTGTTTCCAGCAGCCTCCAGTGCTGGACCAGGAAGCACAGCTCCATTCAAAGCGTAGTGGCCACAACAGGTTACTGCAGGTCAGCTCCCTTTGATTTCAATGGGAACTGAGCTGCAGTATACCAGCACGGCCACTACATTTTGAATGGAGCTGTTATTCCTGTTCCATTCACAGTGATAGTACTGCAGGGAACAGCTGACCGGTGGCAGTATGTGGTGTCAGCCCCTTACCAATTGGATATTAATGACCTATCCTGATGATAGGTCATCAATATATAAGCCTGAAAACCCATTTAAGACCTCGTCACTTGCAGGTGTCACTGCAGGCAATCTCCTGACGCTGGGGTTGGTGTCAGGATTTTGTCTGTGGCAGTGCCTGGGGGTGAGGAGGAACAGGGAAAACTCAGTATTTGGGACATGACGCAATAAGTTGCTCATTCCTATTTAAAGGAAACCTTCAGGGCTATTTTTTTATATTTGCATTTTGGGCCAAAAGTTATTTTTTTCAGATGTTTTATATCAAAAAATATTCAGCCGTTTCTAAGAAAAAAAAGGGTTACAAATCAGTCTGTTTGCAAGCAGCCACAGCTCAATTCTCATCAAACTGATAAGAATATGGCTGAAATATGTGTTTGAGGTCAGGAGATCAGAGATGAGAGCTACACATGAGCTGTCAGATGACTGGATTCAAAGAAAACAGATTGTAACAGCTTGCAAACAGGCTGATTTTTAACCTCTGTTTCTCAGAAACGGCTGAACATTTTTAATAAAGACCAATTGACATTGGCATTTAAGTCAATAGAACAGAGCTGTAACACCAGACATGACCCTTAGACAAGAGTGGCACTGTTCGAAAAAATAATAATCCTGGAGAACCTCTGTAAGTGCTCTTCACTTTTTTCTTTAGTGTTAATGATATAATCGCTGTTGGACCTGAGAGCTTCTACGCCACCAACGACTATTATTTCTCCAATTTGCTCATGAAAGTTGCAGAGGTTTTAATTGGATTATCTTGGACAGGCGTTGTGTATTACAGTCCTGGAGATGTCAGACACGTGGCCACAGGATTTTACAGTGGCAATGGGATCACCATTTCTAATGACAAACAGTAAGTGGTCTTCTTCTATGTCTTCTCGTTGCTGACCAGTTATGGAGACCCAGATGGCAGACAAAACATACAAACCTCAAGCAGTGGCTCACGTCCCCTCAGAACAAAAGGATTGGACATGTTGAAATCCAACTGCCTGGACCTTCGTTCCCCGTAACACATTGGGGGAGTTGAGACAGACTGTATGGCTGACTGGTCCCACCGAAATGATCAGGTTCAGTCCACGTTCCTCTAATCTGTATGTCCACAGCAAAAATGTCCATGTGTCTCCCATCTAATTACTCACAACCCATTTTCACATGTCCAGGCCCTGAACCTCTCCTGTTTTCCTGCAGCTGTCACTAGAGGGAGCTCAGTGCATAGAGATCTTTACAGCTTCCATTAAGCGCAATGTTAACTGTATAAAATCCTATGCATTGAGCTCCCCCTATTGGTGGTTAAAGGTAGACAGGTTTAGGCCTCATGCCCATGACCATGTCTGTATTGTGGAGCACAAATGCATGGATACCTTCTGTGAGCAATGCACATTTTTTTTCACTCCCATCACTAGAAATACGCAATACAGACACGACTAAGACATGTTCTATAGTTTGTGGACGGACATACGGATGTGGACAGCACGAGGATGACATCCTTTTTTTTGCAGACCAATAGAAATTAAAGGGTCCGTGTGCAATCTGAAAAAAATGTGGATCGGCGCCCCTGCGATCAGATGTATGAGGAGATGGCGCATGCAGTGTGCTCGTACCGTCTCCCTTGCTGCTGCTATGTCTATGGCGCGCCGTCTTCTCATACAGCTGATCGGTGGGGGTGCCAGGTGTCACCCTACCGCCCCCCCTCCCCCCGGCGATCTAATATTAATGACCTGCCCTACAGATAGGTCTTCAGTATTAAAAGCCCGGAGAACCCCTTTAAAGCTACGGTATATGGGGAGATCTAGCAGAATACGGTATTTATGGCAGTTTTCTGGTGTTAATATGTTGAGAAATCTGGTTTTCAGAATGAGAGCCGCCCTGAGGCAGTCAATTCCATTCTTCTGACATAGAAGTCAGGTCCGGCTGACTTTGAGCACCTTGAAAAGTTTCATTTCCTGGTTGTGTCCATGTGTAGAGGAGAAGTGGGAAGAAGCTGAAGGTGACGCCAGGAAGAAGATGTTACTGTCATCCCCCCCATTGTACCAGTCACGGTCATGTCCCCCCCCCATACAGCCTCCAGTGATGGGGAGCAGGGAGACACAGGAACTGTTCTTCATGTTCTCTCCCTTCTTACCAATCATAGCCTAGAACCATCATCTCGCCCCTGTACCATACAGTAAGCCTCGTTGTTTTGATGTGACATTTGTGTCTTTCCGTAGATATATCTATGCTGCCGATGCCACAGGTCATACAATTAATGTCTTTAAAAGGAATAAAGATTGGTCACTGTCCCCAGTAAAGGTAAAAATATACAGTTTAGATAATTCCATAATCTACTTCATATCTATGTATCTTTTTTTGTCAATACTCCCCTCTCCCTAGCCAGTCGTAACTCGGTGCAGATTTGTCATCAAAAACATTATGCAACTAAACTGTGAGGAGGTCTGTGGCCTATTCCGGTTTCTGTCACGGAATACGCCACGTGAACCTTGTCTGACGCTTCACAATACTTCCCTTCCCTTGTATACTAGGTGGTAGATCTTGATACAATTGTGGATAACCTGTCGGTGGATCCAGTCACCGGCGACATCTGGACGGGGGCTCATCCGAACGGATACAAATTCTTAGTGTACAAAGAAGACGATCCGCCATGCTCGGAGGTCAGTTATTATATACCGTTATGTAATAGGGACCCTGCAGCTACAGGACACGTACTCAGACCACAGCCTATAAAGTACACAGAGGGGGTACTGCAGGAAGGCTGAAAGACCTATTGGGAGGTGGATGGTAGATCAGCGGGAAAAATCTGATAAATTTACCCCCAACCATCTGGTGAGACACTGACCAAAGACCCTTTTAGGCCATTTGGAGAGCAGCTCCAGTCAAAGTACCCCCTAAAGACATGGTCCACCTACCACAGGTGGAGAATCCAGTGACTTGACCGTGTTCGTAAATTAAACAGTGGTAGTTCCCATATAATGAGGATTAGCCCCCATAACAGAGCCAGCCAGTGCCCCCATAACACAACCACTCTGCCCCCTAACAGTGACATCCATGCTGCTCCGTAATGTAACCAACCAGTGTCCCATACCAGGACCAGACACAGAACCCCATAGCAAACTAAGCCACAGTGCTCCCATAGCAGGGTAAGGCCCCCATAATAGAGCTAACCACAGAGCCCCCATAACAGAATAAGACACAGTGACCCATAACAGAGCCAACCACAATGCTCCCATAACAGAGCTAGCCAAGGTGCCCCATAACAGAGCTAGCCAAAGTGCCCTCATAACAGAGCTAGCCACGATTCCCTACATAACAGAGCTAGCCAAAGTGCCCCCATAACAGAGCGAGCCACACCAATGCCCGATTACAGTACCAACCACTGTGTAACCATAGCAGAACCACAGTATCACATAACACAACCAACCATAGTGCCCCATATAGCTATCCAGAGCCAGCCGGAGTGCCCCCATAAGAGTGACAACCAGAGTGGCTCAGATAACATCCCGATGTAGGTAGACATTCCTCCTCCATGCTCACTGATCATACAAACCTCTGGTTGTCACTGCTATCTAGTATCGTAGCATTCCCCCTGTTTGCTGCCTCTAGCTGTGGGGCAGGAGACCATAAGTGATGACCTCCTCTAAATTCTCTATGGCTAGGAGGAGCTGTCAGCATACAGGAGATCTGCCCCATAACTAGGCTGCAGATTCCCAAGGACCCCTATTTGGCGCATGTATGTGGGATCCATGTTACACTCTTTTTTTTTTCTTCTGTTTTCTATGTCAGGTGGTCCGTGTACAGAATATTCTCTCCAATAACCCCATCATCACCAAAGTCTATGTGGACAATGGCTCAGTGATTCAGGGCTCCTCCTGTGCATCCGTATACAAGGGGCAGCTACTGGTGGGTACAGTATACCATCGAGCCCTGCACTGCCAGCTGGAGTGATGCTCCTTACACCTTTCGGATGATGAAATGCTACTACCACTGGATTCCAGTATTACAAACTTTTGTAAAATACAAACCACAATAAAAATAAAAACCATAAAAAGTGTTTATTTTTATTTTGGTGAAATGCTTTCACTGGATCCCCAGGCCACCTATTCAGATCTAAGATGGGGGCCCAGTTAGTGCCACTGCGGTGATCCCACATGACTGGCTGATTTGACTCCTATGTTGGGAGATCACTGCAAAGAATCTTCCCTCTTCATCTGCACAGAAGTCCTTCACTAGGACACCACTAGGGGGAGCCCAGTAGCTATGGATGAATACAGGGACTATTGAGCTCCCCCTAGTGGTGAATGCGTGAAAACCGCCATAGGAGCAATCTTTTTCAAGGGTAATTTTTTTAATGTCCTCTAAATCTGGCACATCTTGGACTATCCTAAAGACAGCCTGCTATGCGTTACAATTTATGACAGCCTCTGTCGTTAATGATGAATATGTCAGAAACTTACTGACCTCATCCGTTCCTGGTCAAAGTATGAAATTATGGCGTGCCCCATACACCCTTACAACTGGTCCATATAGTTTAATTAATTGCCCAGTATGACTATAGTGGGAAGTAGAAGCAATGATTTAGTGCTGGACCCCATTCTCATCACAGGCCCAATGGTCTCTAAGGTGAACCACTGCTTTATAGACTGCAAACAGGAAATATCGCAGATCGTGTACATGATGCTGGTGATGGCGTTACTAAAGCCTGTGCCTAGGAGCAGCGCTGTCAGTGCTGTGCCACCCACAGCCAGCTGTCCGCACTGTAAACCGTGGGGACAACACGTTACTGCATAAGGAAGTATTCATTTCACTTTAACCTCCTAACAGTCACGTTAAAATTGGAAAAACGCTCCCAAAAAAGTCACTTTTTTAATTGTAGATTTTTAATGTGTGTCTGCAGTAAATCTTGTTGGCACACAACTCAGGGGACGCTATGGCATTTTTAACCCCTCAGTGACATCATTCATTTTAGCCTTAAGGACCAATAATATTTTCTCCTTTTGTGTTCTAGCACAGTGGTCCCCAACCTTTTTTGCACCAAGGACCGGTTTCATGCGAGACAATTTTCCCAGGGACCGGGTGGGGGGAGAAAGGGGGCGGGGGTTCTGGGGCGGGGCTTAGGGGGTGGGCGGGGCTGACTGATTCACGCACATAACAAAACACAAGGTGCATATTAAAATATATAACACTATATAATGACTATATAAACTGACTATGGTCTCTGCTGCACTGGTCTCTGCTGCACTGGTCTCTGCTGCACTGTACCATATTTTTCGCCCTATAAGATGCACCTAGTTTTAGAGGAGAACAATAAGAAAAAAAAAATTCATTACACCTCAGATCAGACCCCCAATGGCTCAGATCAACCCCTAAACCTTTAGCTATCTATCAGCCCCCAATGTCAGCCATAAACCCCCCAATGTCAGCCATAAACCCCCCCAATGTCAGCCATAAGCCCCCCATTAGCCCCTCGTCAGCCATAAGCCCCCCATTAGCCCCTCATGTCAGCCATAAGCCCCCCATTAGCCCCTCATGTCAGCCATAAGCCCCCCATTAGCCCCTCATGTCAGCCATAAGCCCCCCATTAGCCCCTCATGTCAGCCATAAGCCCCCCATTAGCCCCTCATGTCAGCCATAAGCCCCCCATTAGCCCCTCATGTCAGCCATAAGCCCCCCATTAGCCCCTCATGTCAGCCATTAGCCCCTCATGTCAGCCATTAGCCCCTTATGTCAGCCCCATGTCCCCCAGGTCAGCCATCAGCCCCCATTAGCCCCTCATGTCAGCCCCATGTCCCTCATGTCAGCCCCATGTCCCTCATGTCAGCCCCATGTCCCTCATGTCAGCCCCTAGCGCAAATAAAATAAAATAAAAAAACCTCTTACCTCTCCTGCTCCTGGTCACCATCGCGATCCTCTTCATTCTGCTGTCGGCTGTGTATAGCGGCGCACAGCGTGAGGTCACAGAGAGACCTCACGGTGTGCTCAGCCCTGCACAGCCGATAGCCGAACCGTGGACCAGGAAGTGGTGAGTACAGATCCTTCACCGCTTCCTGGTCCTTCTGTACTAATGAAGCGCTTCCATAATGGAAGCGCTTCATTAGTACAGAGTTAAAGACTGCCATGATTGCCGCGGCCCGGCTAACAATCCTCCGCGGCCCGGTCCTGGGCCGCGGCCCGGCGGTTGGGGACCGCTGTTCTAGCAGTCATAACTTATATAAATTAAACTTAAATATTTTTTAGTTAGCGGGATTAGTTGTAGGTTTTTAGGAACCATTTTGGGTTATATAGTTTATTAAATAACCTTTTAATATTTTATTTTTAAGGGGAAAGATAAAAAAAAAGCTATTTTTACATTATTTTGTTTACGGTGTTCACTGTGTGGTAGAAATAACGTAATTTTATTATGTGGGTCAGTACATTGATGATAATACCACATTTCTATATATAATTTTTTTTTACAGTTTTTTTTTTTTTCTCTCCTGCAGCCTGTCAGCTCTGCAGCTGCTCCCTTATTCTCCTCCACACTGACAGGAAGGGGGGGGGGGGGGCTTGTCTTTAACTGCTCATATCTCTGGTTTAGTACCAGCTAGAGATATGGGCTTTCTATTGTTTGAAAGGCATTCCAAGCTTTCAGACAATACCAGAATGACAGCAATATGTTCAGTACAGGGGAAGAGATCACTGATAGAAATTGGGATTGGAAAGTAAAAACTGATTTTACCTGCGATTATTCCCAACTCGATTCCTAACAGTGATTTCTCCTCTGTTGCTTGGGCTAATTCAGTCATTTTGGTCTTCTATGAAAGCCTGGAATGTCAGCTTTCAAGAAGAGCAGTTGTATGTTTCTGCTACCATTCATGAGATAGCAGCATCTAAAGCAGCCCCCCCCCCCCCCCCCCTCATTTTCTGCATGATCCCAGCTTGGGTAGAACAGTTAGATACTTTTCCCACTGCCTAAGCTGGACTCAGGGCAAAACAGGGTGGTTAAATGTAGTTATCATAGTATGATCTAATACATTTTACATCTATTTTATACTCCTGGACATCCCCTTTAAGGCATCCTGAGAAATGAACACAAAATATTCCAACCACAATATTCCAGAACAATGCACTAGGATGGATCTGGATATTTTCAGCTTTGCATCTATGATACATTCGTGACCATCAATCCCGTCTGGAGATTAGTTGTTGCATTTGCTCATGTCTTAAGTCTCTTTCCTATATAAGAAGCTTTGAGTAGATCTTCAGCAGAAATCTTAGTTGAGGAGAAAAAAAATAAAAAAAAATATCACATTTAAATACTAAAACATGGAGGAAAAGTGACACTGTAGAGCAAGACATGTAAGCTCATTTTGGGGAAGATTTTATTGTATTCGGAAAAAACTCTCCATTGTCCTTCTCTGCAATGTTAGAATATGGAGATAACTGAGGGTTGTTGTGATGACACCCATACACTGTGACAGATGTTGAAAATTATGTGTGACCTTTCTCTCTTCTAAATGGAGAGATTTAGGTGATAGAAATATAGAATATATCGAGAATTGCAGATATGCACGGTGATTAGCTCTGGTGCCTTGGAGCGATGGGGTCGTTGGTTCGAATCCAACCATGGTCAACATCTGCATGGAGTTTGTATATTCTCCCCCTGTTTGCGGGGGTTTCCTCTGGGTTCTCCGCTTTCCTCCCATTGGGGGCAGAGTGATGCTAATGTCTGTAAAGCGCTGCAGAATATAGTAGCGCTATACTGTATAAGTGCATAAATAATTATATAATCACAGATGGTACTGCCTCCTGGTCTCTTCCTGTAAGTGATGTAGATAATGATAGTATTGTTTCCTGGTCTCTCCATCTAAAAAATACACAGGTAGTACTAACCTTGGCTCTATCTGTAAACGATATACACACAGATAGTAATGTCTCATACGGTAAATGATGTAGATCTAGTTAGTACTGCCTCCTAACTAGACCTGTAAATGATTTAGATACAGTTAGTACTGCCTCCTGGTATATCCCTGTAAGGCCTCTTGCACACGACCGTATGGATTTTTCAGTATTTTGCGGTCCACAAAAAACGGATCCACAAAAAAATACAGATGACGTGTGCATTCAGTTTTTTTGCGGAACGGAACAGCTGGCCCCTGATAGAACAGTACTATCCTTGTCCGTTATGCGGACAATAATAGGACATGTTCTATCTTTGAATGGAAAATCGGAAATACGGAAACGGAAAGCATACAGAGTACGTTCCGATTTTTTTTTGCGGATCCATTGAAATGAATGAACGTAAACGAGAAAAAAAAACGTGTGCAGGAGGCCTAAATGATGTAAACACAGAGAGCACTAATCTCGCTGTCTCTCTCTGTAAATGATGTAAACACAGATAGTACTGCCTCTTGGTCTCTCCCTGTAAATTATGTAGATACAGACAGCGCTGTCTCCTGTTTTCTCCCCGTAAATGATATGGACACATGTAGCACTAACTGCCTTGTGTCTCTCTCTGTAAATGATATAGACACAGATAGTACTGCCTCCTGGTCTCTCCCTGTAAATTATGCAGACACAGATAGTACTGTCTCCTGGCCTCCCGTTCTCCCGGTAAATGATATGGACAAATGTAGTACTAGCTACCTTGTCTCTCTCTCTGTAAATGATAGACACAGACAGCACGGCCTCCTTGTCTCTCTCTCTGTAAATGATATAGACACAGACTCTTTCCCTGTAAATGATGTAGATACAGATAGTTCTGCCTTATGGTCTCTCCTTGTAAATGATACAGATACAGTACTGTTTCCAGATTTTTATCCATAAATGATTTAGACACAGGGAACACTAACCTCCCTGTCTCTCTTTGTAAATGATATAGACACAGTGTCACAGTGGGGGAAAACTCCCCACCGTACAATGTAGGGAAATGGAGAAAGCAACTAGGCCTGGATACCGGGATAGAGCAGGTCACCTCCTAACGCCACTCTCATCCTATCCCTGATCTCCTAACAGTATGAGCCGACCTCGATGGTAGGGGGGCTCATACTCCGGAACCTGGGTCCTTCTGCCCCTAATGATCCCTGAAATAAGAGACGATCGGTTCATCCATGACAAGGATGAACCGGAGTCTCACACAGGAAGAGCCACTAGGAAGGAGCAGACAGCAAGCAAAAACACATAGCAGCAGGTAAGAACCTAGCACAAAATGACTAGCACTGGAACAACAGCACTTACCTGCCACAACGACCTAGGTAGAACAACTACTGCTTGCTGACTTGTGGTTCCCCCTCCGAGGAACCCCTGGGACCCCCTCACTGGAGGTAAAGACAAACAAGGGGATGTCTAACGACCATGACGGGCAATACACCAAACATAGAAAACCGAACTAGACCTAACAACAAATTTCCAAAACAAACCCACACCAAACATCACAACAGGTAAGATAGGGAACAAGGAGGAGAACATAGGGAGACATCGCTAAAGACCTTGATGTTCCACAAGGAGGCCCACAGGGACAGGTGACACATCCAGTGAGGAGTAAAGCTCCTTCTCCTACAAAGGCAGACAAACAACTGACCTCAAGCTCACAACTCCAACATAAGAAGAGCCTTGAGGCCACAACCACCTCCACCTTGCACACCTTAACCCTGTACACACCAAAATGGGAAGAAACACCAAACTTAAAGGGGAAGTGTTCAAACATGCTAAAACAACACATAGCCACCGGCAACAAGCATGCACGGCAAAAGTGTCACGGTCCACTACCACCAGACCATGACACACAGATAGAACTGTCTCCTGGTCTCTCCCTATATATGATGTAGGTACATATAGTGCTGCCCCCTGGTCTCTCCCTGCAAATGTACATACGAATGGTATTGCCTCCCGATCTCTCCCTGTAAATTATGCAGACACAGGGAGTGCTGACTTTTTGCCTCTTCCTGCAAATGATGTAGACACAGATATTACTGCCTCCCTGTCTCTTACTGTAAATAATGTAGGTACAGATAGTGCTGCCTCCCTGCCTCTACGTGCATAGTATGTTGACAAATAGTACTGCCTCCTGGTCCATCCCTTTAAATTATGCAAGCACAGACAGTAGAGCCTCCCTGTCTCTGTATATGATGTAGGTACAGATAGTACTGCCTCTCTGTAAATACAGATAGTACTACCTCCTGGTCCAACCCTGTAAATTATGTAAGTACAGATAGTAGAGCCTCCCCGTCTCCCTGTAAATGATGTAGATAGTACTGACTCGCTGTCTAATTGTGTAAACAGTATAAGCACAGACAGTACTGTCTGTCTCTGGAGATTAGTTTTTTCACCAGGGGTACTAGTATTGGTGCAATTCCAAGATCAGGAGAAAACCTTTCTAATAAACTTTCAAATAAAGTGATGTTTTATGTGCACTATATGAACATGGCCTGTGGGGTTGTGCCTGTTACAGTAAATTACAGTATGGTAGATAAAGTTTAATAGGCAGAAATATAATAGATAAAACACACATCTACATTGAGCCTTCATTCTGCAGGTGCTTCAGAAGATTTAAAGTACAAGTGGGCCTGAGAGCAGACATGTCCATAGGGTATCATGCACATGACCGTATGTATTTTGCAGTCTGGAAAAATCCGGACACGGGCCGTGTGCATGCCGCAGTTTGCTAATAGAACTGCCCATTCCTGTTCGCAAAAAGGTCAAGAATAGGACATTTTCTATCATTTGTGGAATGGACGCACAGATGTGGACAGCACAAGGATGTTAATGGGTCGGTGTGTGATCCACAAAATAAATGTACTGTAGATCAAACCCAAAATATGGTCTTGGGCATGAGCCCCCAACGCTACAGTCTAACCACATTCCCCCTCCTTCCTACCATAATAGAGTTTGCTATTCACTTCATCAGTAAAAAGATAATCATGACAATTTTTTTTCTGTATTTTTTATTATTGCATTCATTTTCTAACAATAATTATATCCATTGACAAGAGGTTTCTTTACATTGACAAATGACATTGTATCACAGGCATTGGAAGGCCTAGGCCACACAAGCAATATTTTTTTCCTGGTAATGAGAGTAACCACCTTGCTACAAAAATATTATAACTTAACGGTCATGGTACATGGCAAATCATGGATATGTACCACTGAGAGTATAGTTGCAATTTCTTGGGGCCTATAGTCCAGAGTGAAGAATGGGGTTGCTCCTGTATTTTAGAGAATTTTAAACTAGTGGCTTTCCAGGACTTAGATATTGATGTAATATCCTTAAGATAGGTCATCAATATCAGATAATTGAGTCCGATACCCGGCACTCCACTGGTCAGCTGTCTGCTGCCAGCGTTGGAAACTATAAAGTGGATGGAACTAGAAGCAGAAGGTCCATCCAATGTGTAGTGACCCTGCTGGGATACTGCAGCTCAGCTCCCATTCAAGAGAATGGGAAATAAGTTGCAGCGTGGCCGGAAGCCACAAAGTGGATGGAGCTTTCAATTTACTTTATAGTTTTTGGCGCCCTCCCAAAACAGCTAATCGGTATGGGTGCTGGGCTTTGGATAACCAGTCTGATCTTGATGACCATTCCTGAAGATAGGTCATCAATTTTTAAGTCACAGAAAACCCCTCTAAAAGACACAGGTCCCTTGTTTGAGCCCCAAGTCATTTACCAGAAGAGAAGGTGGCTATAAAGAGCAATTCTTGCTCTGGAGGACCCAGCATGTCCATGGATTCCAATGTGCACCATGTAATACTTCACTTGCCCTGTGGAGGTGCTGCAGGGTAATGAAACACCCGTTGTCAGATTGCCCATCTGATCAGTGGAGGTCTCAGCAGCAAGATCAGCTTATGGCTGGACAAGGCTTCTAAAAATGTATTGTTCAAGTAGACAACCCCTTGGATGTTCCAGGAGCCGGAAATCCCTCGTTCTTCATATCACTCAGTTAACTATCACCTGTGTAGCCAAGGCCAGAGAGTAGTCAGAGCACAGCAGATGGCAGCTATTGAAGGTTACCAGAAATTAGAACAAATCAAAGGATGAGTCCGGACAATGCACAAAAATACCAATAAAACAGCACCGTAACCAGGCACAAATAAAAGAATCGCGCATCTGAACATGGGACTGGTCTCATGTCATGCAAAAATAAAACATATTATTAACCAGAAGCACCAGAACACATATAAGTAGCATTGAAATAAAATATTTCCTCAAAAAAATATCTAAAAATAGCAGTTTTTACCGGTCACAAAACCTGGATTCTGTATTGAGTACTCAGGGCATAGTTGTGAAAACATCTGGGTGTGGGCAATGCAATGCTTCAAGGGTTTAGTGATTTCACCAGTCCCCAGTGATCTGATCAAATAGTTTTCTTTCGCCCCCAAATTGGAGGCTTATGACCAAGGCTAAAACGGGAATATGGGATTTTTTTTTTTTTACGTATTATGCTGTTATAAAATTAAAACTTCTCAAAAAAATATACTGTGTGCTGTCCGCATCTCTTCCGGCCCCATAGAGAATAAATGGGTCCGGATTCGTTCCGCACCCATTCTACGGACGTGTGAATGGACCCTAAAGGACACCCCCCTGAGCTATGATAGGTAGAGAGAAACGACCCACCGCCTCAGCTGTGATAGGGAGCGAGCTGCAGCAGAAGGTACACAACCTCTGAGCTGTGATAGGGAGTGACCTGCAGCAGAAAGTACACAACCTCTGAGCTGTGATAGGGAGTGACCTGCAGCAGAAAGTACACAACCTCTGAGCTGTGATAGGGAGTGACCTGCAGCAGAAAGTACACAACCTCTGAGCTGTGATAGGGAGTGACCTGCAGCAGAAAGTACACAACCTCTGAGCTGTGATAGGGAGTGACCTGCAGCAGAAGGTACACAACCTCTGAGCTGTGATAGGGAGTGACCTGCAGCAGAAGGTACACAACCTCTGAGCTGTGATATGGAGTGACCTGCAGCAGAAAGTACACAACCTCTGAGCTGTGATAGGGAGCGAGCTGCAGCAGAAGGTACACAACCTCTGAGCTGTGATAGGGAGTGACCTGCAGCAGAAAGTACACAACCTCTGAGTTGTGATAGGGAGCGAGCTGCAGCAGAAGGTACACAACCTCTGAGCTGTGATAGGGCGCGAGCTGCAGCAGAAGGTACACAACCTCTGAGCTGTTATATGAAGAGAGCTGCAGAAGAATGGACACAACCCATGAGATGTGATATAGAGATCCTCAAGAGAATCTAACAGAGCAGTGAATGAGGAGATCTCAGGATCCATGTGAGGTACGGGGCTGGTTCTAGCCTTGTTAGAAAGGTATTGTCATATACTATAGGACGTCTAATTTTCATTTTTTACATTAATCATGAGATAACCCCTTTAACACCTTCTTTGTAAATATCGCTCAATATATTTTCCGGTTTTACTGCATATAAGAAAATGATAGATATACCCAATACATCTGGTAATTTCAGAATACTGCAAAATGTTGACAGACAAATGAGTCTATATGACGGTAATACAAGTGGGCCTGTCACTTAATACTAGGTAGATAAGGAACCGCTAAAGTTGGCCATAGACATTTATTTTAGTAGGTTCTGCTGAGGACATAAGTCTGTGTGTGCCGACAGAACCTGGATTATCGAAGGATAAAAAGGATCGGCCATGGATTTTTTTTCAATTGTTTCTGTTAAGGTTTTTACCGCTCCCCATGCAGAAAAAAAACATGCAAAAGGGTCAGGAACAGGGGTGGAAACAGCCTTCATCCAGCTGTCACCACATGTCTATGGCCAGCTTCAATGAGCTTTCATTACTGTATATCTTTACAACAGTCAAAGGCTTGTTCTTCTGATTCACAGCTCCAAATCCCCTGCATACTCACAGATTTCAAAGATGACATTCCCTTTTACCTGCAGTCACCACTAGGGGGAGCATACTGCATACAGTGTTATTATTGAGTTCAATGTATAAACAGTATGCAGTGAGCTCCCTCTAGTGGTGACTTCAGGCAGACAGAATGGTATTCTTTAATTCTAGGATTGAAGGCGATTTGGAGATTTAGGTAAAAAAAAATAAAGTTTTGGTCCTAAAAAGGCAATTAAGCAGTAAAATATTGGCCTGCGAGTGACAGGCCCTACATCTCAACATATAAGAGTTATGATCCAGGTTATGTTAGTGCTTATTCAGGCAACAACGCCTAAACTATACAGATTTGTTTCTGTGGCCATGAGAGGGAAAGGGTGATGCTTCGGGGGTTCCTGCAGTCTTCATAATGATGGAAGCTTTGGCTGAGGAGCGATGATTGACCAATACAATACCAGAATGAAAATGAGAAGATGTTAGGAAGTTGTCCGCCTGCCCCGCACCAGCATGGTTATGCCTCTGGATACAGTAAAAATTAGACTCTTGTCATAGAAATGTCCCATTTACACTCATAGTCCAGAGGTTATGGCTCATTGGGGGCTCTGGGCGGCATCTTCTGATGCGTTCTCGTGTCGAACCCTTTCTAGCTGCTGGTGCTGCTCCTTCTTCTGGAGCCTCTCCTTTTGCTTCCCCATCTTTTCATTGGCTTTTCGGACTTTTTCTATTGTCACTTTCATGTCCTTGATTTTTCTTCTAATGATGGTTCTGTCTTGGGAATTTACCCCAAGGGCCTAAAGCAAGAGGAGATAGACAGGATGTTCACTGAAAAGATGGGCATGGGGCACCCCGTGCTGTCTAATGCAGTAAACCTTTTTGGCTTCCAGCCTTTAGAAGACAGATATGCTCAACCTTGGGGGCAATGTGTGATAAGGGGGCACTGCATGGCGGGAGTTCTGTAAATGGGCAAAGCAGGCAACACTGTTACTGTGTTCTGCCTAGTGCAGGCCTCAGGGGGCGCTGCACAACTGCTATTCTCTATATGGTGCTATCCATTTGAGGCCCTGCCCTTGGCATAACACAATGCATCAATTTTACCCAGAGTAATTCTTTAAAGTGTTATTCCGACTGGATATTCCATAAATATTCAAAATGTGGGGCTTCTATCTCTGGGACTCCTATGTACAGAAAGAATGGGGTTCCCCAAACTTATTCTGCACTCTAGAGAGTGGAAGAGGTGGTTGCGCACCGATGCCACTCCCTCCATTGTGGTGCATTGGGATTTGCGAACCGCTCAGGTGTTTCCGCACCCTCCCAATAGACCCAAAAGTGGAACTCCAACGTGTAAGGCACATAATAGGACTCAGAAGAGAATACTTTCATTGGTGTCCTTAGGAGTCATGCAATCTGACAACATGGCCCTCATAGAGGAAAAGGTTGTGCAACCCTGACAGAGCTTCTATGTATAGGTTGCTTCCATGCAGTTCTCTCCTTACCTTAAGCCTTAAGCTGTCCATCTGGAGAAGCTGCTCACCATTCACATTGTGGGCCGTGAATTCAGAAACACAGTGCTCTAAGTTAAGAGTCATTAGCCAGTTGGTCACTTGTTGGGTGGTCCATTCTAAGGGAGTACGGCTTTGCCAATGACTATGTTTGGGAGACTGTCCTTCATCTAGAATCTGCAAAAAATAATTGAAAAGATGTTAGTCTTCTGAATGTCTAGAGGTTCATCTGCTGGTGTCTCCAATACATTATATAAAATGTGGGGCAGAGAAGACATGAATGGTGGTGGTGGTGGTTAATCTTATTCTAGATGGTGGAGTATCACCAGGAGTGGATAAGGCAGATGTACAAGCTGCAACTAGATGGTGGAACGTCTCAGGAGAACAAATGCCAATCAAAAGGTCATGCCATGTGTGAAAGAATCCAGATAGTTGACTGATGGTGGAGCTAGGGGTGGACTTTACCAGCACTCAAGCAACTGCCAAATCCACCCCTGGGTGGAGCACTGTGGTCTGGTGGTATAAGCGAATGAATAGTGGTGGATAGCACAATGGTAAACTATGATGATGGAGCAGTGAGGTGTGATTCAGCCATGATGTTGCATGACATGGGTCATGGCCATAACACTAGGAAATGCAGAGGTTGAAGACATATTTAGTGTTATTATAGCTCCTCTGCCACATACAAAGACAACAATATTATATATGGGTTGTAATGGCTGAGGGTCTCAGATGCACTTTTTTGCATCAAGACCAAGAAGCTACAAGCTATGCCTCAGGGTGATGGTGCAAAGAAATAATGGATGATGGAGAAGAAAAGCTCCAGTTATAAATGGAAAATCATATGCTGCAGTGCTCGATATACACTGGCATGCAAAAGTTTGACACCCCTGGTCAAAATTACTGTTATTGTGAACAGTTAAAAGGGTCTATCCGAGGCTGGAAATGGCCCCCCATACGCCTGGGCCCCTCACACTGGTTCTACTTACCTAGCTCCTTGCGCCGTTCCTGGTCCCTGCACTGCAGCAGCTGCTTTTTCCCGTCCATGGATGAAAACATCTGGTGTCGGGGGGAAGGGGGGGCTTAGCAGCCAATGGCAGAAGGGACGAACCTCCCTAACGCCATCTCTCCGATGTTTTTATCCGCACACGTGGAGAAGCAGCGGAGGTCGTGCGGGGACCAGGAGCGGAGCAGGGAGCGGGAAGCCAGGTAAGTAAAATCAGTGTGAGGGCCCGGGCGTATGGGGGTGGGGGGGGGGCATTTCCAGCCTCAGATAACCCCTTTAAAGCAAGTTAAAGCAAAAGTTTGGTAACCCTGCATGGTTAGTACCTAGTTGCATCCCCTTTGGCAAGTATTACAGCTTGTAAACTCTTTTTGTAGCCAAGAGTCTTTCAATTCTTGTTTGAGGGATTTTCATCTATTCTTCCTTGCAAAAGTCTTCCAGCTCTGTGAGAATTCTGGGCTGTCTTGCATGTACTGCTCTTTAGAGGTCTATCCACAGGTTTTCAATGATG
Source organism: Bufo gargarizans (assembly GCF_014858855.1). NCBI lineage: Eukaryota > Metazoa > Chordata > Amphibia > Anura > Bufonidae > Bufo > Bufo gargarizans. The sequence goes on along the minus strand of NC_058084.1, from coordinate 478,686,498 downwards.
TTCAGATCAGGGCACTGTGAGGTCCATGGTAAGACCTTCAGCTACGACCCTTTGAGGTCATCTATTGTGGATTTTGCAGGGTGTTTGGGATCATTAGCCATTTATAGAAGCCATCCTCTTTTCAACTTCAACTTTTTTATAGCTAGTTTTATGTTTTCTTCCAGAATTTGCTGGAATTGCATTCCAATCCATTCTTCCCTCTATCTGTGAATTGTTCCCCGTGCCAATGGCTGCAACAGCAACCCCAAAGCATGATTGATCCACCCTCATGCTTAGGTGTTCTTTTCATAAAAGTCTGTGCCATTTTTAATCCAAACATACTTATTGCTAATTGTGGCCAGGAGTTCTATTTTAACCTCATCGGTCCTGGTGAGGACGCAGGAGAGGTTTTCTTCTGATGACTCTTCCATGAAGGCTATATTTATGCAGGTGTCACTGAACAACAGAACAATGTTACCACACATTACAGAGTCTGCTAAATCCTCCTGAAGGTCTTTTGCAGTCTGATTTGCCTTTAACGCAATCCTACAAACAGCTTTCCTTCAAATTCTTATTAGTCTTACAGACCTTCTCTTGCCATTTCTTACATTCAAACTAAGGAAATTGCAACCTGAAAGTACCTCAAAAGGAGCAAGGTGAAGGTTTTGCCAAGGCCCTCACAGTCCCCTGATCTGAACATCATTGAAAACCTGTGGATAGATCTCAAAAGAGCAGTGCCCAGGAATCTCACAGAAATGGAAGACTTTTGCAAGGAAGAATGGATGAAAATCCCTCAAACAAGAATTAAAAGACTCTTGGCTGGCTACAAAAAGAGTGAACAAGCTGTAATACTTGCCAAAGGGGGTGCTACTAGGTACTAACCATGCAGGGTGCACAAACTTTTGCTTCGGGTCTTTTTCCTTTTTTGTTATTTTGAAAATGTAAAAGATGAAAATAAAAAAAATAGCCATGCCTGTTTTTTGCAAGGAGAATGGTAATTTCTATTAGCACCATTTTTGTGGTACGTATAACTTTTTGATCACTTTTATAAAAAAAAATTATGGAGAAGGCTTTTGGAGAAGGCGGGGTGGGGGTGGGGGTGCAGAGGAACAAGATGAACACAAAATGTTGAGTCATACATTTATTTGCAGGAAAGGTATTTTTGCATTGTAATAGATCGGGCATTTTGGGATCCAACGATACCCATATGCTTTTTTTCTTGTTTATTTTTATATGTAAAATTGAGAAAGGGAATTTTTTTAATATTAATTATTTTTTTTTACGTTATCCACAGTAACTTTAATGGAACCTGCGATTGCGGTGTATGGGATCCTGAGACACTGCCTGCTTGCGCACAACTTTACAAGCAGTTGACCATGACAGGCCTGGGAACATCTAGACCAGGCATCCTCAAACTGCGGCCCTCCAGCTGTTGTAAAACTACAACTCCCACAATTACCCTGCTGTAGGCTGATACCTGTAGGCTGTTCGGGCATGCTGGGAGTTGTAGTTTTGCAACAGCTGGAGGGCCGCAGTTTGAGGATGCCTGATCTAGACCATGGATCAGCAACCTTCGGCACTCTACCTGCTGTGAACCTATAACTCTCAGCATGAAAACAAGCTTGGCTAACTCCCGTAGAAGTGAATGGAGCATCCTGGGAGTTCAGTTTTGAGTGCCAGAGGTTTCTGATCCCTGATCTAGTTAGCATGGGTGAAGAAGTAGTGAAAGATAGGATAATAGGAGGATGAGCTATGAAGCAGAGATGAATGGCTCATGCAAGTAGAGAAGAATGGATGACGGATACCCGGACAGCCCAGTGGAGTAGGACACCTTAAGAAAAGTGATAAGATCTAGAGTAGCTATGGAAGGATCAAAGAGGAAGGACTCACCTCATCATCTATCATATCCAGGCTCTATAGAAGGTGCATCAATGAAATGCAGTGAAAAATACAAGACAAAGAGAAATATGAAAAATAATCAAAGACACATAAAAAAGTGATTTCCAGTAAAATCACACAGGACACTGATTTACGCAACCCACAGTGCAAAAAGATTTAGCGTACGATGATACAGGAGTAAGTGCAGCTCTACCTCTGGAAGCAGCAGTAAAGGAGGTTTGTTTACAGGAATGTACTGGGGAAATTCATATAACCTTCAGTTTTCAGCCTGTAGTTGGGACTACATTCATCCAGTCAGAATAACTCCATCAAAGGCACGGACAAGGCAAATAGAAATCCAGCGGCGCTGCATGCATCGTTGGCAAGGAAGGTGCATTTAAAACAGGTTTTATTGAAGGATCAATATTTACTGATTTGAACCTGATGAAGGGGTGTGCTCGCCCCCCGAAACGTGACGTTTTTACATCAATCCTTCCTTGCCACTGACACATTCAGCGTTGCTGGACTTTTATTTACCTCGTCATTTCCACGACTGGGGCCAGTGCATGCAGCAGTCTGCGGAGGGCACTGCATGAGGCCTTACCCAGGTGAGCATCCATTTGGCACTGTATGCCCGATCCCTCTGCAGTCCTACCCATTGCTCCTCTCTTCTGTTTGTATTGCATTCCATCATAGGCCTCTCGTCCAGCAAACCAATCGCTAGCTCTGTACTGATGAAGGGCAAGAACCACCGAAACAAAGGAACTTTACTGTATTAGGAATCGGTTAGATAAACTAACCATTTAAAGGGGTTCTCCCCAATTAGAAAAGTACTGATACGCCTACCTGTCCCATCTCTGCCCTCAGCTAAAGACCCGAGTAAATTGAAACTAATCACTAGGGATATGTAACCTGACAACCCAGCATTACAGACTCTTGTTGTCAGGTAATGTATCCATAGCGACTACGTGATTCCATACTTGCCTTATTAATCAGATTTTTCCTAGAAATACAAAAAGAAATTGACAAGGTCCAAAGCCTGAGGCTGCACTACTGACATTTTATTTGTTTTGATTTCTGACAGATGCATTATTGTCATGGAGATCTTGCATGGATCAAAATAACCACGCACATCGGCAACTGCGCCCTAGCTGGCTACATGTGACCACTGATGAGGACAGTGATATCCATGTCCACAAGGTCTCCAGGTTCTCCGAAACATCAATGACCTCAGCGGTGACGAGTGCAGGAACAGCATGTGACTACTGAGCTCAGGGGTCGCGTGTCATACCTGTACAGGTCACCGCTAAGGCCACTGATGTGCATGTAAATGACACTTGTGATCCAGTGGGGACTGGATGCAGCAAAGATGGGAGCTCAGCGATGGAACCTTTTCTTTTATTTTTCCACCCTGTCCAGCCCCTAAACATGGATTGTCGGAGAACCCCTTTATAGACTCACAGTGAACATGTACTGTAATGTGCACCATATCGTGGTCCCTATTGCCTACAGAAATGGACGCCTGCTGATTGCTGAGGGTCAAGTGCAATGCTACCCTTGTAAATTTTGGTTATATGTATTACCCAATAAAAGTACAGAGAACCCTTTTAAAAAGGTTTTCCAGGAATATTAATGGATGGCTTATTCCTAGGATTGGCCACCAATGTGTGATCATTGGGGGCCTGACCTCAGGACACCCACAATCAGCAGGCAATGGGGCTTACTGATGACCAGTGGAAGTCCAACCCTACATAACAACCTACCGTACGGACATAAATACTCCTAAGGAAGAAATCCAAGTGCTAGGATAACGAATATACTATCCTATAGATGCCTTGTGGTAATTACCTCATCTGAGGACAGCGCTAAGGAGTGGGATCGCTCTGCAAACTTCGCTTCAACCACAGGTCCGCTCAAGTCCACCGAACTGGCACTGCTGGGACTGAAGTCATCACTCAGCGTCATGTTCTGTAATCACAAGTAAACCATACCAGTTACTATATCACCTTCTCACTGGTTATTATAGGCTCAGGGACATCCCCGAACCTCCCAGAAACACCCATATTTGCATTTCAGGGTCTGATTAATGACCACTTATGTTCTTTTGTTTTTCAATCAAATTGTTTTTATTAGTCAAATAAACTTGACTTATAAGACAGTACATGTCCTCTTTTTTCCAAATCACCAATGCAAAATCAAAACAACACATTAGCACAAATCAGTGTACAATTTAGGCATACAAGAAAAAAAAAAAAGTTATTGCACAATTACCTGTCCACAACATATCTTTCTCCTCTCCCCCCCCCCTCCCCGACAACCCCCCCCCCCCATAGAACAAAGCGTGAAGATCTCTAAAGCATCCTACATTACAACATGAGTATGAGACAACCATTCTTTCCACAACTTCTCAAACTTCTGAGGACATCCTCTCCTAGCAAACACCCCCCTTACTAACGTCAACATGTCATGCACCTTTCTCACAAATTCCTCCGATGTTGGCGGACTCCCCTGGATCCACCTCTGCGCCACCAACTTCCTGGCCACATACATCAGCCTCCCCACTGCGACCTTAACCAGCTCACTCCCTCCAATATCAGTCACATAGCCCAGCACGCATACCTTGGGATCCTTTTGCAACCTCAACTCCAGATTACGATTAATCAAAGCTAACACTTCGTCCCAGAAACCACTTATCACCGGACAAGACCAAAGCATATGCAGCAGATCAGCACCTTCCTCCATACACTTTGGACATTTGTCATCAGTTCTAACACCAACTTTCCGTAAAAACACAGGCGTTTTATATACTCTATGAATGATGAATAATTGCGACAGCTTGCCCTGCTCACTTAAAGACACTCTGGGAACCGCCTCCAGTATATCCTCCCATTGATCTTTAGAGACGTCCCCCAGATCATCCTCCCATTTCCTCATCCTCGTAAGTGGGAACCCTATTAAAAATGTATCTAGTAAAAGAGTATATACCTGCGATATCAGCCCTCTCTTCCCCCCAACCGGGAGAACCACTTTGTGAACCACATCCATTTTAGCTATAGTACACCCTTTCCTCACCGTGACATCATAGGCGTGCCTCAATTGCAAATACTGATAAAACCAAATCTTGGGGATATTAAATTCCTGCTGCAAACCCTGAAAAGATTTAAATACATTACCCTCAGTCAGTTGACCTATCCTCATCACCCCAAAAGATTCCGAATTCCGGAGCCCTGACAGAGATAAGAATTATGGCAACAAGTTATTATTCCGAAATGGGGAAAGCTCACCAACACCACCCACACCCCTAATCAGTTTCACCTTCGCCCAAACTTTTTTCATAAGTTCAATGAGCAATGCCTTCTCTCTCCCCACATGCATTCCTGAACCCTCCAGTATACCCATAAGATCCCGACTGCCCAACCAGTGCTGCAGTATCCTTCCCGTCACATCCGGCAGCTGGAAGTCAATCCAGCCCTTAAAGTGCTGACACTGGGAGGCTAAGAAATAAATCCAGGCATTGGGAACAGCCAAACCTCCTTCAGTCTTGGGGTATTGCAGCGTCTCCAGCTTAATCCTAGCTTGGCCGTACTTCCAGATAAGATCTCTAAACATCGAATGTATTTTTCGAAATCTATCCAAAGGAATCCACACAGGGGCATTATTCAATACATAAAGCAGCTGGGGCATCATCACCATTTTTAACAGGTTTACTCTACCCACTACCGATAAAAAGAGTCTACACCATGTCCTTACCTTCAGCCTAAAAGTAGCTAGCAACGGGGTTAAATTAAGTTCTTCAAAATCCATCAATCGAGGTGTTATATACAACCCTAAATATTTAAATTTCCCTACTCAGGGTACCAAACTATTGACTCGCCCACCTGAAAGGGCCTGTCCATCAACCGGCATCAAAGCAGACTTCTGACAATTTATCCGAAGCCCAGAGAAGCCCCCAAATCTATCAATTAAAGCCATGGCCTCAGCCAAAGAATTCCCAGTGTCGCCCAAGAATAACATAGTGTCATCAGCATACATAGCCACTTTATTTTGCATCACACCATATCTAAACCCCACAATATAAGGTGACAGGCGAATAAGGGCCGCAAGTGGCTCAATTGCGAGAGCACCTGTCTGGTGCCTCTAGCCAAGGTAAAACTATCCGACAGCCCCCCATTAACTCTAATTCTCGCCCTGGGGCTCGAGTACAGCACCTTCACCCACCGAATAAACCGTGCACCAAAGCCCATGACCCTTAGGATCCCCCACAAGTAGTTCCATTCAACACTGTCGAACGCCTTGGCGGCATCCAACGCAAGTAAAGCCCTATCCCCACAGTTATCGGCCGTAATATTCAGGCTCGCATACAATCTGCGGATATTTAGAGCAGTCGATTTCCCAGGCATAAAGCCCGTTTGATCCGGGTGCACAATAGTCAGAATCACTCTGGACAACCTGTTCGCCAGCACCTTCGCTAGGAGCTTCACATCCGCTGTTAAGAGCGAAATTGGTCTATAAGAATCAGGAAGTTTGGGATCCTTTCCAGACTTAGGAATAACTACGATGATAGCTTCCTGCATAGAATGTGGTAGCGAACCTGCCTCCAGGGAATATTCAAGGACCTTGAGCAACTCTGGGAGGAGAACCCCCTGTAGCTTTTTATATACCTCCACTGGTAGGCCATCTACCCCCGGAGCCTTACCATTTGCCATCTCCCCAAGAGCGGCCTCTAACTCCTCCAGTGAGATCGGCTCTTCTAATCTCTCCCTATCTTCGTCTGGCAACACTGATAACTGTGCCTCAGCCAAGAAGGCGGACAGGGCCTCCTCAGAGCTAGAGACAGTGGAAGCGTATAGAGACACATAAAAACTTTTTAGAAGGTCTAATATCCCTTTCGTGTCCTGGCAACTATTCCCAGTTCCATCCCTCAGTTCCTGTATACAGGAGGAGCCCCTCTGTGCCTGAGAAACCACCGACAGCAGATGACCAACTTTCTCCCCCTCCTCAAAAAATCTTTGGTGGTAAAAGCTACGTTTCCTCTCTGCGGCCTGCAATAAATGACACCTCAACTGCTCCTGAGCTACCACCAGCGCCTCACTATTAGCCAGAGTAGGGGATTTACCAAACATCCATTTGGCCTCCGCCACTTGCACATGGGCCTTGACATCGCCTCTCTGGACTTAGATTTAGGCCGAAAGCACATGGCCGTTTTTCACGGCCGTGAGCGGTCCGTGGAACCGCGGCCTGGATTCCTGCTGAGAGCAGGAGCGCACGGCGTCATTGGTTGCTATGACGCCGTGCGCTCCCTGCTGCAGCCACAGTACAGTAATACACTGGTATAGATCATATCAGTGTATTACTGTATTGCGGCTGCAGCAGGGAGCGCACGGCGTCATAGCAACCAATGACGCCGTGCGCTCCTGCTCTCAGCAGGAATCCAGGCCGCGGTTCCACGGACTGCTCACGGCCGTGGGCATTCGGCCTTATGCTTACTAATTTCTTTAATCAGTACCCCTCTCAAGAACGCTTTCATGGCATCCCAGACTCCGTGTATTGAAGCCGTCCCTCCGTTGATAGCAAAGAACTCCCTGACCTCCAGAGAGACCCGGGATAAGTCACCTAGTACATTTAGCCAGTGTGGGTTGCATTTCCACAGCCTCGGTCCCTGTCTGAGCACCCCCAGGCACATGTCAATTTGCACCAAAGAATGGTCAGACAACGACCGAGGGTGATAGACAACACCCCTAATCAGTGGTAACATAACATCATTAACCAAAGCCAGGTCTATGCGCGATAGTGAATGATGTGTAGCCGATCTACACGAAAATGTGCGCCTATCAGGGTTACGCAGTCTCCATACATCAAATACACCAGTTTCATTCATAATATTCTTTAAAGCAACACTCCCCGGTGATCCACTTGATCCTTCCACCCGGCATCTATCCAAGGAGTCATTCAACGTGCAATTGAAGTCCCCCACTAGTAACCACGGTAATCCAGGGAAGCCCGCCACGAAGGTCATAATCTCCCGTATCAAGGGAGAGGCAAACGGTGGAGGCACATACACCGACCCCAACACCACCTGAATCCCATCAATCCTACACACAATACATACATACCTGCCCTCAACATCCACACATTGCTGCATATGCTCATATCTAATACTTTTATGCACAATCACACTTACACCCCCGGAGTGAGAGAAATAAATTGCATGTACCGCATGGCCCACCCAGTTCTTGTTCAGCCACTGCACATTATCATTGGTCAAATGCGTTTCCTGGAGGCAACATATGGCTGGCTGAAACCGCCCCAAATATTGAAATATACACTGCTGTTTCCGTGCATCTGCCATACCTCTCACGTTCCAGCTCAACACTTTAATCACCTGTGTCATGGTAAAACGATGCGACATATCTGGATTCACGCCCCTAGCCCAGCCCCTACCTGTCTCCCAACCCCCCCACCATCCCCCTCCCCACTAATCTGATTACTGTAAACAATCACTTCAGTCCCCCCCACACCAACATCCAACTCTAAAACAGGGCAATCTGTACGCACTTTGCCCACTAATGAACCATAATCAATACTGAATCCAGCACACTCCCTCAGGTAGAGAATCCTCTCCACAAACTGGGAAACATATTTCAATCCCCCAACCTCCTACACCCACCTCAGGATCTACCATGCGGTAGCAACACATAGTGCACTTCATAACTGGTGTAACATTAAAGTTACATTAGGGTGCAAACACATGTATAAAATAAACCCAAAAAGCAAACTGCTTCCTTCAAGTGTCCAGGGCTCCACTTCTCAGTTGCCACTCGTGGACGTCCAGCCACTGTGCCGCTTCCTCTGGATTAGGGCTAAAACGATTATTCGAATAACTCGATTAAATCGAGTCAAAAAATTCAGCGATGCAGTTTCCCTGCATCGAGGAATCGTTTACATCACGTGATCACGGAGCGGGAGTGAAATTAAGCGTCTCACTCGCCGCTTCCGTGTCCTCCGGAGGCCAGAGAGGCAGGACTGAGCCGGCCGGCACAGCGGAGGGAGGAGGAGGAGGGAGTCTCTCCCTCCCCACTGTGCGCGGCTGCCGCTGAACACCAATGAGGACAGAGGAGGAGGGGAGGGACTGTGGCCACTGCGCCACCAATGAATGTGCCGGCCATATCCCACAGGGTCCCCCTCCTCCCCCCCATCATTGGTGGCAGTGTCAGTTCCGATCAGGCTCTGATCGGTTACCATGGCAGCCAGGACGCTACTGAAGTCCTGGCTGCCATGGTATGTTAGTGAGCAGAGAGTAGCATTATACTCACGTGCACTGTGGCCGCCGGTCGCTCCTTCTTCTGTCTGTGCGGCGGATTGCTAATGCTTACAGCATTAGCAATGCGCCGCACAGACCTATGAGAAGGAGCGACCGGCGGCCACATCGCACGTGAGTATAATGCTGCTCTCTGCTCACTAACATACCATGGCAGCCAGGACTTCAGTAGCGTGACTCCTGGCTGCCATGGTAACCGATCGGAGCCCCAGCATTACACTGCTGGGGCTCCGATCGGAACTGCAAACTGCCACCAATGATGGGGGGGAGGAGGGGGACCCTGTGGCCACTGCCACCAATGATTAATACTGGGGAGGGGGGGGTTGCGTTACCAGAGGGGGCAGGCAGATCAGAGGCTGGGGGAGGCAGATCAGAGGCTGGGGGGAGGCAGATCAGAGGCTGGGGGGAGGCAGATCAGAGGCTGGGGGGGGGCAGATCAGAGGCTGGGGGCGGGCAGATCAGAGGCTGGGGGCGGGCAGATCAGAGGCTGGGGGCAGGCAGATCAGAGGCTGGGGGCAGGCAGATCAGAGGCTGGGGGCAGGCAGATCAGAGGCTGGGGGGAGGCAGATCAGAGGCTGGGGGGAGGGGGGGAGGCAGATCAGAGGCTGGGGGGAGGCAGATGGAGAGAGAGTGGTTAATGGAGGCTGCAGGCACCACCTTGGCATGTATAAAGTTATTGGTTTAGAGAGGGGTTAATGAAGGCACCTCCAAGGTGCTTTCATTAACCTCTTCAAACCAATAACTTTATACATGCCTAATGCCAAGGTGCTTCCATTAACCCCTCCAAACCCAATGGGCATGTATAAAGTTATTGGTTTGGAGGGGTTAATGGAAGCACCTTGGCATTAGGCATGTATAAAGTTATTAACCCCTTCAAACCAATAACTTTATACATACCTAATTACGTACGTTATTTTAAGTAGCTTTTTCTTATTAGATTACTCGATGAATCGAGAAATATAATCGATAGAATACTCGATTACAAAAATATTCGTTTACTGCAGCCCTACTCTGGATCCTCAAAAAATCTGGTGGATCCCAATGCCACCACTCGCAATTTAGCCGGGAACAACATGGCGTATGGAACCTGCAACCCTCTAAGCCTTTTCTTGACATCAATAAACCGGCTCCTCCGCCGCTGCACCTCATTCAAATAATCTGGAAAGATGGACACTCTGACCCTGTTCAGGACCATCTCATCATTGTCCCTGGACTGACGCAGGATAGTGTCCCGATCTTTAAAATTTAAAATCTTCGCCAGTATGGGGCGAGGAGGCCTGCCTGGCGGGAGCGGCCGCGTAGGCACTCGGTGCGCCCCGCTCAACCGCGTAGAGGGAAGATAGGCCCTTCTCATGAAATAACTGGTACAACCATTACTCCACAAATTCAGTGGCATTGGCCCCCTCCGTCTTCTCCGGCATCCCTACAATTCGCAGGGTATTCCTCCGTGACCTGTTCTCTAGGTCATCCGCTTTGGCATATAGGGCAGCAATGTCCTTCACATTTGTCTTAGACGCCATTTGCAAAGGCTGAATTACATCTTCCAATGAGGACACCCTCTTTTCCAATTCAGAGGTGCGCTCCGAAATCTTGTGCAAGTCATGTCTAATTATAGACACATCCGATCGCAAGCTGCCAACTTGTACTGTAAGCACTTTCAGGGTACTATTGCAACTTGCCAAAGCAGCCATTATGTCCTTCAGAGTGGGCTCCTTTGCAGATTCAGCCCGAGGGCCAACTGAAACATTTGCAGGGCCTGCAGGATTGGGCAGAGGCTGACCAGCCGTGTCAGGGCCATCGCCGTCTGTGGAACCGTCCTCCAGATCAGAGGAGGTATGTATATCAGTCCCTTTGTCGCTAGCCCAGTCGCCCACTCCGCCATCTAGTCTGGCAAACTTGCTAAGTTTAGCCGCCGCGCTCTGGCTCACCATCTCCTGCAGCGCCGTCACCTCTCCACCGTCGGCGCCATCTTGGCCCATCTCCAGGCGATCTTGTTTAGCAATTTTGCTCGATTTCCTCGGCATTTCCAGGTTACCGATCGTGACACAGCAGCCACCGGACACTTTCCTCTCACCAGGTAAAGTTTTCAAATCAATCTAAGCGTGCTACCAGTATAACAGAGCAGGATGCTAGCAGGAGCAGTGAACGGTGCGTCTTACTCCATGCGCTTGCAGGCCACACCCCGACCACTTATGTTTCTAATGAAGCAAACCTAGATCACCACGGTTTGGTTCAGCAGAACCACAGGGAGTCTTGGGTTTGGGGGCCAGAAGATGGGCCCTAAAATGCCTAGAAACTATTTTAGGAAAATACAATAATATTCTTAAGCAGTCCTAGGAATAAAAATTGTATTCAGCTGCTTTTTTAAAATGTATCTCTCTTTCTGGGTGACCACAAACATGGCCGTCACCACCACTAAACCCACAGGAGAGCTGGACAATTACACTCTGGGGTCTCTCAAATACAAATTTCGAAGATGCTCCGCACACTATAAGTCCTTAAAGGGGTCGTCTAGAATTACAGAAACAGCCATGTGGGTCGATGTGGTGTGTCTGGTGCTGCAGTCTAATATCGCTCAACGGAGCTGAACTGCACAGGAAACAATAAAATGGCAGCATGGAATTGTACAGGAGACTTTGCCAATATGGTGGCTCCATTCTCTGACATCACTTCCTGCTCTGCAACTATTGGCTGAAGCTTCACATCACAGACTTCCTTCTCTGCCCGCCCCCTACATGGAATCTACCCATAATACTAGCAATACTGGCAGCTCTCTGCCCCGACAAATAATTTTCTCTGCTTTCTGGTCCAAATGTAGAAGGAAGCCACCAGGGGGCAGCAGAGAGCACTCAGTATTACTAGTATTATGTGCATGCAGGGGGCGGCAAGAGAAGGAAGTGAAGGACATGAAGCTTCAGCCAATAGCTGCAGAGCAGGAAGTGACGTCATAGCACAACCCCCCCCTCCCTTCCTATCACAAACAATAAGTTCCATCCCCTTTTTAGGCCCGTTTCACTGGACAATTCGGGCATTTGAGAGGTACAATATTGCTAGTTGGGTGTGAATAGGAGTTTTAAAAGAAGACCTGAAGAAAGATCTAAAAAATCATTTTTGCTTGAGTTAAAATGTGAAAAAAATTAAGAAATCTGTTGCATCTTATGCTGTCTGTGGCTCAGAAACTGGCGTGGATTTCAGTTCAAATATATGGCAGTTTTCATGCGTATGAATTTTAAATGTGTCGGCCCCGTTACCTTCTGCTAAGCCCCACCCACTTATTTTTAAAGTGCAGTGAGCAGCAGAAAATCATGAAAAATCTCAAATTTTTAGCAAAATTCCACAAAAATCTGAGTTTTTAAAACTGGAAAGGTGCCTCATAGTGTGGTCCTAAACACAAATTACATCAGTGAGGAAACATACATACACATATGCCTCCATTCAAGCCACACCCAGGACACACCCCTGAGCTGTGATAGGGAGAGAGCTGAAGCAAAAAGTACACGCCCCCTGAGCTGAGACAGAGAGAGCTGCCACAGAAAGGACACGCCCCCATCCGAGCTGCCAGCAGAACAATTAGAGAGAGATTGTCAAGTATTATGTCTAATTTTCGAATTTTATAATAATATTGGAATAGCCGCTTTAAAGGGATATTGCATTTTTTTTTACATCTCCTTTAACTAGAGTTGTGTTATTGTTACAATTGCTTATTCATGATCACTTGGTGTAAACGGGCCTCAAGAAGTACGCAGATAAAGATCAGATCACATACTCTTTTCTCTGCTTAGGTCCCAATCCTGGTTTTCATCTACAAATACTCCTACTTGTGTGTAAGGCCAATACTGCAATGTGAATGTGGCCTTACACACAACTAAACGATAACATTTCATCTTCCTGCAGTCACCACTAGGGGGAGCTTACTGCAGACAGAATTGCTATTTAGTTTGTTCATAGCAAGCTCCCCCTGGTGGTGACTGCAGGCAGTCAGAATTTCTCATTTGGAACTGTGTATCAGAAAAATACACTTTAAAGATATAGAATAAATCAGAACAGCATTTTGTAGAACGGAAGAGAACAGAATAGGGCGGCGTTATAATCGCTGCCAAGTGTTATCAGTCACTAAAATAAGAATGAATATAGGAAGCCAAAATACTATACCAAACGGCACGTATTGCGAGCTACAGACGGCCAGAAAGAGAAGCACTGCGAGAAAAACAGCAGACAGATGGGATGAGTTAGACATGTGATGTGTTAGACAGTGAGAGACGGGAAGGGAGGGGGTTATACATTCAGGAGAGGAAATGTGATCTCAGTATGGAAAATGCATTACAGGATCCTTATCAATTGTTACAAATAATTTGGAGGAACTCTAATTTAAAGAGGATGTCTCATCAGAGACAATCCCTTTAAGATTGGAGCTACCATGGTGATCAGCTGATTGAAGTGGGTCTGGTTCTTGCCAGTCCCAGCCAGCTAGACAATTTCCCTGTAGCGGCCTCTGCAGGATAAATACGGTATGACAGGGTGGCCAGTAATACAAGGCTTAAGTCTGCCAGAATGGGAGGTGATATTACAGAGGGGCCTCCATATCAAACTGCATAGACACATAGCTGCGGTTCACCTGACTAAAATGCTGTTTTTCTTTCGTTGATCTGAGTCTCCGTTCCCGAGTTAGGATACTTTTTCTTAATATGCCTTTGGTGCAATAAGGGTGTCACCATTGCTCTTGTCGCACCCAAGCTTTACTTTTTCTGTGGTCAGCCTCTCCCTGGCTGATTTGATTGACAGGGCCAGGCAGTGGTAAAGCAGCCAGGGAGGGGCTGGCTACAGAAATTAATGGAGCTTGAGTGCAACAAGAGCAATGGTGAGACCCTCATTGCACCAAATATCTAATTTGCATATTAAGAGCATCATAAGTCAGGAATGGAGCCTCAGATCAACAAAATGAAAACAGCGTTTTAAATCAGGGGAACCACTGCCATGTGTCTATGCAAACAGATAGAAAGGTCGCTGGTGACAGATTCCTTTAAGGCTTATAGATGGTGTCCCCTCTATGACGTCTGTAAGGCCTCATGCACATGGCAGTGAATAATGGCCGTGTGACGGCCATTTAAGTACCGGCCGCCAATGAAAGTCTATGGGGCTATTCACATGGCCGTTCTTTAAACGGCCAGTGAATAGCGTCCGTCCAAAAATAGGACATGTCCTATTTTTGGCCTCTTCCACGGCCAGACGGACCCCATTAAAAATCGATGGTACTGTTTTTAACGGCCGATTGACAGGAGTGCACTTGTCTAACGGCCATTAATAACGGGTACACTTTATCTATCTGACCATTAAGGGGTTAAAAAAAAAAACCCTCACCTCATCCACTTGCTCGCGCAGTTTCTTCTCTCTTCATTGAGCAGGACCTGCGATATGCGTGGTGACGTAACCACATGGGAGCGCGCAGTGACGTCACGCACACATCGCAGGTCCTGTTTAGTGAAGAGAGAAGAGACTGCTGAAGCGCGAGCAAGTGGATAAGGTGAGGGGTTTTTTTGTTGTAAAATCAACAACAACAAAAACAGCGGTGGGCCACTATGAGGGCATTATTTAAACCATGGGGGAAATTATTTACGATGGGGCCCTACTTTGGGGCCATTATTAAAGCTGGGGACGTAAAAAAAACAACAAAATAACATTCCTACACTACGGGGGACTTTATTTTAGCTGGGGGCCTACCATCCTGTGGGTGTTCTCAGAGAGGTGGGCCTAGAAATAACTGCCAATCCAATTCATCCATTTTTCATGTCTGTTTTTAATGGACATGAAAAACGGATGCAAAACGGACACACGGACAGAAAATGGATGCACACACTGATGCAAAATGGCAATGAAAAACTGACAGTGTGTCCATTTTTAACGGATGTGTGCATGATGCCTAAAGTCCTTTTGAGACAACCCCTTTAATTTGATGCTTTTTATAAGTAAATACTGTATGGTCATGCGGTGATGGCACAGAGCGGTATACATGGTCAGACAGCAGCGCCGAGTCCTACCTTCCTCTCAATGCTGTCCTCTCCGTCAGTAGAGCTAATGCTGTCTCCTAACCTTGCTCTGGAAGGTCTATGTCTTTTGTTCTTTACTATCAGATGTGCACGAGTTTTTAGTACTTTGGAATCCAGCCTTTCTGTTTCAGGGATAGCTTCATTAAAGCCTGCAACACAAATATATGTAAAGGAAAGGAAAATATCTATCAATCATATCTCTCTCTATCTGTCCCATATCTAACCATCCGTCTATCTTCAATGCACAGTGAAACAATGCACCATTTTTACAGCATCGATTGACACTCGAACACATGTATAAAGTGTATTTATGTGGATTGTTCCAGTTTTCAGCAACTTTGCTAATGAACATTATTTAGGGACCTACATACAGTTGCAAGAAAAAGTATGTGAACCCTTTGGAATGATATGGAATTCTGCACAAATTGGTCATAAAAGGTGATCTGATCTTCATCTTAGGGCTCTTTTACACTTGCGTTCTTGTCTTCCGGCATAGAGTTCCGTAGTCGGGGCTCTATGCCGGAAGAATCCTCTCCATTCTGAATGGAGAGAAACCCGTTCAGGATGCATCAGGATGTCTTCAGTTCCGGAACGGAACGTTTTTTGGCTGGAGAAAATACCGCAGCCTGCTGCGCTTTTTGCTCCGGCCAAAAAAACTAAAGACTTGCCGCAAGGCCGGATCCGGAATGAATGCCCATTGAAAGGCATTGATCCGGATCCGGCCTTAAGCTAAACGTCATTTCGGCGCATTGCCGGATAGGACGTTTAGCTTTTTTAGAGTGGTTACCATGGCTGCCGGGACGCTAAAGTCCTGGCAGCAATGGTAAAGTGTAGCGGGGAGCGGGGGAGCAGTATACTTACCGTCCGTGCGGCTCCCTTGGCGCTCCAGAGTGACGTCAGGGCCCCCTAGGCGCATGGATGACGTGATCGCATGGCACGTCATCCATGCGCCTGGGGCGCTCTGACGTCATTCTGGAGCGCCCCGGGAGCCGCACGGACTGTAAGTATGCCGCTCCCCGCTCCTACTATGGCAACCAGGACTTTAATAGCGTCCTGGGTGCCATAGTAACACTGAAAGCATTTTGAAGACGGATCCGTCTTCAAATGCTTTCAGTACACTTGCGTTTTTCCGGATCCGGCGTGTAATTCCGGCAAGTGGAGTACACGCCGGATCCGGACAACGCAAGTGTGAAAGAGGCCTTAGTCACAACAATAGACAATCACAGTCTGCTTAAACTAATAACACACAAAGAGTTAAATGTTACCATGTTTTTATGGAACACACCATGTAAACATTCACAGTGCAGGTGGAAAAAATATGTGAACCCTTGGATTTAATAACTGGTTGAACCTCCTTTGGCAGCAATAACTTCAACCAAACGTTTCCTGTAGTTGCAGATCAGACGTGCACAACGGTCAGGAGTAATTCTTGACCATTCCTCTTTGCAGAACTGTTTCAGTTCAGCAATATTCTTGGGATGTCTGGTGTGAATCGCTTTCTTGAGGTCATGCCACAGCATCTCAATCAGGTTGAGGTTAGGACTCTGACTGGGCCACTCCAGAAGGCGGATTTTCTTCTGTTTAAGCCATTCTGTTGTTGATTTACTTCTATGCTTTGGGTCGTTGTCCTGTTGCAACAACCATCTTCTGTTGAGCTTCAGCTGGTGGACAGATGGCCTTAAGTTCTCCTGCAAAATGTCTTGATAAACTTGGGAATTCATTGTTCCTTTGATGATAGCAATCCGTCCAGGCCCTGACGCAGCAAAGCAGCCCCAAACCATGATGCCCCCACCACCATACTTCACAGTTGGGATGAGGTTTTGATGTTGGTGTGCTGTGCCTCTTTCTCCACACATAGTGTTGTGTGTTTCTTCCAAACAACTCAACTTTGGTTTCATCTGTCCACAGAATATTTTGCCAGTACTGCTGTGGAACATCCAGGTGCTCTTGTGCAAACTGTAAACGTGCAGCAATGTTTTTTTTGGACAGCAGTGGCTTCCTCTGTGGTGTCCTCCCATGAAATCCATTCTTGTTTAGTCTTTTACTTATCGTAGATTCGCTAACAGGGATGTTAGCATATGCCCGAGACTTTTGTAAGTCTTTAGCTGACACTCTAGGATTCTTCTTCACCTCATTGAGCAGTCTGCGCTGTGCTCTTGCAGTCATCTTTACAGGACGGCCACTCCTAGGGAGAGTAGGAGCAGTGCTGAACTTTCTCCTTTTATAGACAATTTGTCTTACCGTGGACTGATGAACAGCGAGGCTTTTGAAGATACTTTTATAACCCTTTCCAGCTTTATGCAAGTCAACAATTCTTAATCGTAGGTCTTCTGAGAGCTCTTCTGTGCGAGGCATCATTCACATCAGGCAATGCTTCTTGTGAAAAGCAAACCCAGAACTGGTGTGTGTGTTTTTTATAGGGCAGCTGTAACCAACACCTCCAATCTCATCTCATTGATTGGACTCCAGTTGGCTGACACCTCACTCCTATTAGCTCTTGGAGATGTCATTAGTCTAGGGGTTCACATACTTTTTCCACCTGCATTGTGAATGTTTACATGGTGTGTTCAATAAAAACATGGTAACATGTAATTCTTTGTGTGTTATTAGTTTAAGCAGACTGTGATTGTCTATTGTTGTGACTTAGATGAAGATCAGATCACATTTTATGACCAATTTGTGCAGAAATCCATATCATTCCAAAGGGTTCACATACTTTTTCTTGCAACTGTATAATACTGTTCCTTAACAGGATTCTCTAGGCTACAGACACAGGAGGCTCCATACACTGTGTTGTTTCTGGCACCAGCAGACTGAAGATCACTTTAAAGGAGTTTTCTCATCTCAGACAATGGGGGCATATAGCTAGGATATGCCCCCATTGTCTTATACACCGCTGGGACCCGCACCTATATCGAGAACGGAGCCCCGAAAGTGAAGGAGGGCGCACTGCGCATCCGCCCTCCATTTATTTCTATGGGGCCGCCGAAAATAGCCGAGCATCGGCTCGGCTATTGCCGTCTGCCCCATAGAAATGAATGGGAGCATGGGCCGCGCACGCTCCCATTCACTTCTATAGGAGAGGCAGGGATTAGCGTTTTGTGGTGGACGGACCCCGGGAAATCTGGGGTCCTCCAGCCACAGCGCTCCCCACTCCGTTCTCGATATAGGAGCAGGTCCCAGAGGTAGGACCTACATCTATCAGACAATGGGGGTATATCCTAGCGATATGCCCCCATTGTCTAAGATGGAAATACCCCTTTAATGGGAGATGAACTGCAGTACCCCAGCACGGCCACTACACAGTGAGTGGAGCTGTCTGCCTCCAGCTCAGTACATAGTATAGTGTCCGGCAAATCAGCAGCTGATAAGTGGTGGGATGGCGAGTGTCCGGACCCCCACTGATCTGCTACTGATGACCTATAGATCTCCAATATCTGAAGTCTGGAGAAACCCTTAAAGACTGGATTCCCACATGCATTTTTTTATGCAGTTTGTTGATACCAGAAATGGATTAAAAAAATATGGAAATATACAAATGAAAAGAATGTGACTCCTCTTTTCTATCCACTCTTGTCATTCAAGCCAAATAGAAAAAGGGAATCTGTCAGCAGCTTTGACCATGAAGGGGCTGGGGAGAGCGGGACAAACCTACCTTTTGTAGAGCTTTCATCATCTGTAGTAGTGTGAATTTGAATTTTACTCTGCTAGATTGTGCTCCTGCAAGTGTCCGGGAGGCGGAGTTTAACTTTGAAGTGCTCTGTGCATTGAGCTGCTTCACAGCCCCTCCCCTCTGTAGCATCCAACCAGGAAACTACTATAGCTGTCACTCACAGCAGAGGGGAGGGGCTATGAATCAGCTCAATGCAGAGAGCACTTCACAGTGAAGCTCCGCCTCCTGGGCACTTGCAGGTGCAGAATCTGGCAGAAAAATGCCATATTCACATTAGTCTTGATGAAATAAGCTCCACAAAAGGTATGTTGGTAATGCTCTCCCCGGCCTCTACCTAGTGCTGTCAACAGTTTTGAATGATCGAAACTGCTGACAGTGTCCCTGTTACTTCTGAACATTTTAAAGTTAAAAATCTACATAATACATAAAAGAACTGTGTTAATCATTTTCTAGCGTTATATTGTCCTGATTTTGAGTTACATGTTTTTTCTTTTTCAGCCACGTTCAGGATTCTGCCATGATGATTTCACATATTGCCACCCACATTCCTTTTTTTTATGGTGCCCTGGCCAGAAAATAGGATCCATGCAAAGTTTTTCAGGATAGCTATTCTACCTGAATTCCACCCGTAAAATTTCTTGAGGTTAAATGTAACCTGTCCTAATACTGCTGGGGAGTAGCATTCTAAAAGTGACCCCATTTTCAACACCAAGAGCTGATACTCTGTGGATATGGGGCTAATATTTGCAATTTCTCCGGATTGTATTCCTCTTACTGCAGGGGGCATACCAGAAGTGGGCAGGGCTGCCTCAGCCCAACACATTTACCCTAAATTAGTCCATAGTGTGCGCATCTTAAAGGGAATGTGTCATCAGAAAATGAGCTATTCAATAAATCACATTTTTTATATTAAACTTTTTTTTTTTGAATTTTTTATGAATTTTTTATTTTTCCAGGTCACTTTTTATTTTTTAATTATACAATTCAGCAAATTTTCGCACTGGTCTCTAGGCCCAATAATAGGTCATGATTTCCTGTTCTGTACAGACAACGTTACAGTAGCTATTATCATTATTACCACAGGCAGAATGACAATAACAGGTAACACCTCTGTATAGATAACACAGGATCCACTTTTCACAATAGGTGATATCACAGCTTATCTGCTCCCTCCTGACCTCTGCACAGGTCACTGAGCATGCCTAGAAGACGCTCCCATAGAAGTCAATGGGGTCAGCTCCTGTCCATTGTGTCTAAGGCCCATGGAGCTGCTCTCAAAAGACAGGAAGTCTTAACATATTTTAGGCCTCGTGGCCAGTGAGAAAACTGCAGGATTGTATAAGTTTTTTTTAATCTAGTGACATGAAAAAAAAAAAGTATTTAACATATAAACGTATTTTACGGTACTTTCACACTAGCGTTATTTATTTCCGGTGTTGAGTTCCGTCCTAGGGGCTCAATACCGGAAAATAACTGATCAGTTTTATCCTAATGCATTCTGAATGGAGAGCGGTTTTATCTCCGTCCAAAATTCCGGAACACTGGCATTTTTTCCCATTGAAATGCATTAATGGCGGATCTGGCCCAGAGTGTCCCGGCAAAACGAATCCGGCATTGTGGTCTGCGCATGCTCAGACTGCAAAAAATGTGAAAAAAATCTGTCTGACAAATGCCATCAGTTTGCATACGTTTTGACGGATCCAGCAGGCAGTTCCGGTGACGGAACTGCCTGCCGGAATCCTCTGCCGCAAGTGTGAAAGTACCCTTAAACCATTGGTCTGACACCCGGCGCCCCCGCCGATCAGCTGTTTGAGGCGACAGTGTGCGCTGTGTGCACGTGCAGTCTCCCTTCTTTCTTCCTGTCCGGTGCTGCTGTCCCATAGAAATATTACGGAGAGCAGGAAGAGAGACGACCAGTGTGCACTGCGCGCGCCATCTCCTCAAACAGCTGATGGATATGATATTGATGACCTATCCAAAGCATAGGTCATCAATAGAAAAAGCCCTATGTACCTATTGTGCCCAACTCGTGGTTCCATTTACATTGTAAGCTCCTGTGTGCAGGGACCTAGCACCTATGGGTAGTCTAGGATAGTGTTCACACTGCCCAGTGGGCTTTCAGTTTCCTCTAAGTGATGATAGTCATAATCAGTGTTGGCCTGGAGAAAGAGAAGGCTGTGCAGCTGCCCATCAATATCTCTGTGGCGCTCTGCCCACCCGATCATTTAGCAGTCCATAATGGGTAGGGGGCTGCTCCTTGGATCTCTCCCCTCGTATGGGCAAGGGTGGACATGTTTGACAACAGGGTGCAGATAAATCAGACGTCCCCAACTGGTGGCTTATGACCCCCTGCTGTGTGGCTAGCCATGAGAGTCCTGAGTTATGACCATATATACTGGAAATAGATATTGTTGCAGACCTATGTTAGGCTACTTTCACACTTGCGTTTTGGGCGGATCCGTCATGGATCTGCAAAAACAGATCCGTTACAATAATACAACCGCATGCATCCGTCATGAATGGATCCATTTGTATTATCTGTAACATAGCCAAGAAAGTGAATGGGAGACGGATCCGTTTTCTATTGTGCCAGACTGTGTCAGAGAAAACGGATCCGTCTCCATTGACTTACATTGTGTGCCAGGACGGATCCGTCTCCATGGACTTACATTGTGTGCCAGGACGGATCCGTTTGGCTCAGTTTCATCAAGCGGACAGCAAAACGCTGCAGGCAGCCTCCAGAGCAGAATGGAGCCTGATCGGAGGCAAACTGATGCATTCTGAGTGGATCCTTTTCCATTCAGAATGGATTAGGGCAAAACTGATCCATTTTGGACCGATTGTGAGAGCCCTGATGGATCTCACAAACGGAAAGCCAAAAGATTGACCACAAACCGTGCCAATTCAGTTGGTATAATACTAGTGATAAATTTCACACTGAAATATTTATCAGCAAATGTTTGAAATTTCATAGATTTTGTTTCTCCACTTTCAAAATTTCTCTCAATTATTTTTGAGTTGACTGTTTCTCCCGACCATCACTGAAAGTTGAATGTGGCTCACAACATACAAAAGGTTGGGAACCTCCGAGATAAATTATTGTTGACAAGGTCAACCAGCAGAATTCTGAAAGCAGCTTTGAATACAAATGGAGAAAATGGCATAAAATAGCTTAAATCATTGAAAACAGAAAAGCGAGGTAAACCCACTGAATATAAATCTAGAAATGTTGTAAAAAGAAGAACTACACCTCAATCCCTGAAATATTAGATCCCCTCTGGCTTGCGCCTCTCCAGGAATACTTTATGTGAAGTGATTATAGATAAACTCACCAAACACATCATCGTGGTCCGCACTTTTCGCTGCTCCTTCTGAAACTGTGCACAGAGTTAGTAGTTAATGGTGTAAGTAAAGACGACAATGTTAACAAGACAGGAAGGTTATTCAAGTGTTTCCTAAAGCCGCCCACAGACAACAAGATAGTCACAGTAAAATGGAGACAACTAGATATTGTTTAGATCATTAAAGGAACATTCCAGGTAACACTGATACATTGCGTTATATCCAGCAATGGTCTGCGGGGGTGGAACTTGACAAAAGAATACTCTCATTGGTGCTCTTTAAATCATGCTCCGCCCCTGCAGATGCTGCACTAAACTTAAAGAGAGTCTTTCACCTAAAATGACCATTATACACCACAAACATCATGATATCCATTACATTCCCCATATTATAATCTTACCTTTCATATTGCTGTCCGTCGCCTATTCTCTCTTAAAAACGCTTTTAATCCATATGCTAATTAGGTTCTGAAGGTGCCCAGGGGCGGCGTTTATGCGGCCGGTGCCCAGGCTCCACGGCGCTGTTCAAATCAAACCCCTCCCCTTTCACCCCTCTGGCCCGCCCTCGGTTCTTGAGATACCATCCTCCAGTCAATGACAGATCCGGCGCCTGCGCACTCCATTACCCACTAGGGCAGAGGCAGCAGAGCGTTTAATGCGCATGCGCCGGCCCGTACATCCCGATATTTTGGCAGTTTACTTCCGCCGGCTAGATCGGGCCGGCGCATGCGGATTAAACGCTCTGCTGCCTCTGCCCTAGTGGGTAATGGAGTGCGCAGGCGCCGGATCTGTCATTGACTGGAGGATGGTATCTGAAGAACCGAGGGCGGGCCAGAGGGGTGAAAGGGGAGGGGTTTGATTTGAACAGCGCCGTGGAGCCTGGGCACCGGCCGCATAAACGCCGCCCCTGGGCACCTTCAGAACCTAATTAGCATATGGATTAAAAGCGTTTTCAAGAGAGAATAGGCGACGGACAGCAATATGAAAGGTAAGATTATAATATGGGGAATGTAATGGATATCATGATGTTTGTGGTGTATAATGGTCATTTTAGGTGAAAGACTCCCTTTTTAAAAGGCAATCTGTTATCAAATCCATCCTATTGAGACCAACTTACATGTCCAATGAGCCCTTGCCAGCTGAATCCAATGTTCTTGCTCCCATGTCGCTTGGTGGCCTAATTGCTGAAAAAGCAGCTTTTTTAATCAAATGTAAATTAGTCCCAGGGTGCAACAAAGTCATGGCTGTTGGACTCCATTTGGTGCCCGGCCAGCTTCATCCCATGTACTGTGTGTGCGCCGAACATAGTGGCGATTATGCTGCCGCGAGACTTAAGGGGTTGTCCGGGCTCAGAGCTAAACCCGGACATACCCACATTTCACCCAGACAGGCCCCCTGATATTAGCATCTCATTTCAAGCTCCGATGCTCTCCCTTGTCCTGCGCTGGGCAAGGGCTTTTTTGTTGATGTTTTTACACTGCTAGGCGGAGGCTTCCGCTCAGCAGTGTATTCGGTGACATCATCAATGGCTCTGATGGGCGGTCTTTAGTGCTGCCCTAGCCGTTTTAGAGGCTAGGGCAGCTCTAAAGCCTGCCCATCAGTGGCGGTGACGTCACCGGGCTCACTGCTGGGTGGTAACCTCCTCCTGGAAGTCCCTATTGAGAGCATGGTACGTCACAGGATCTCCAAACGATACCTTTTCCTTGCATGATTCCGCGCAGGGCAAAGGAAGGCATCGGAGCATAAAATGCTCCAATGCTCATTTTAGGGGTGGCTGTCTGGTTGAACCCGGACAACCCCTTTAAGGGGCAAGCGTTAATAAGTCCACACGTCTGGCCCTGTCAGTCAAAGAGGTGGGGGATGTGGCGTGTAGAGCGTAAGCGGTGCAATGGCAACGCCCTTGTTGCCCCCCAAGGACTAATTTACATATGATTAAAAAGCTGCTTTGTCTGCAGTAAGGCCAACGAGCACTGCACCAGAAAGGTGGGGTGATTTTTGCCCGTTTTGTCGCCAAATAAATTTGCACCAAATTTATGATTGATTTGCATCATTAAAAAAATTAATAAAATGTATTTGCACCATTTTTAGGGTGGTTTGCGCCTTGCCCGTCACTTTGAATTTACGAAATGGGTGGACAGATGTTTGGTGGGAATCACTGTGACTTTTTGCAAAAAGTGGTAAAAAAATACAACAAACGTACTCCAGTACTCTGGAGGTGTACAAACTGACGGAGCCTTTGTCACAACTAGGATTAGACTGTGGCCTGAAAAATCTATACCAATTTTGTGCAACAAATTTAACAAACAGCATGCAACGTTTTGTAAGTTTTTTGCAAACAAATAAAAATAACAAACCATAACAGACACTCCAAAAAAAAGAACAAAAAGTTGTATGTTAATACATTACAGTGTGAAAGCATGCCACAATTATCAGCGTGCAAATCAGGTGCAACTTTACACCGTCTAGTCATCCCACCCATTAGTTGGCTTACCTTGCACCACATTGTAAGCCATGCGCCTTCCTGGCAAGCCACTCCCCTTCCCAATAGGCCACGCCCTTTGCCAATCGAGGCACTAAAAGTGTCTCAGATAGTAAGTGTGGTGCAAGGCATATGTGCCAGAATTCTAGCCCATTAGTAAATCTGCCCCAATGAATGTTTTTGAGCGTCGGGAACCAGTGACAGTATTCACCACATACACATCAGAGTCACACATCGAACGGCTCGGCTCAAAATGTTATAGGAAAGAAACAGGATCATAAAAACTCCTGCCTCTTTTTCTATGTCCATGGATGCATCCGATATAGGAGCAGACTGGAATTGGGCTGAACTGCAGACATAACCTTTAGGCCTCATGCACGCGGCCGTTGTTTTGGTTTTTGCGGCTCGGATGCAGACCCATTCACTTCAATGGGGCCGCAAAAGATGCGGACAGCACTCCGTGTGCTGTCCGCATCCGTTGCTCCGTTCTGTAGCCCCGCAAAAAAAATGTAACATGTCCTATTCTTGTCCGTTTTGCGGACAAGAATAGGCATTTCTACAATGGGCTGTCTGTTCCGTTCCGCAAATTGCGGAAGGCACACGGGCGGCTTCCGTGTTTTGCGGATCCGCAACGGAACGGTCGTGTGCATGAAGCCTTAAGGGTATGTCCACACATGACTGAAATGCTGTGGATTTGCCATTGCAGATTTTCGTGCAACAAATCTGCAGCTTAGTACAGCAGCAGCAAAGCGAATACGTTTTTAGCAACTCTCATGCACACGTTGTGGTTTGTGTCTCATGTCTGTGGAGGATTTATCATAATAAAATTGTATACAACTTCTTTATACTACGGGTGTATCCTGAGTTACATCCTGTATTATACTCCAGAGCTGCACTCGCTATTCTGCTGGTGAAGTCGCTGTGTACATACATTACATTACTTATCCTGTACTGATCCTGAGTTACATCCTGTATTATACTCCAGAGCTGCACTCACTATTCTGCTGGTGGAGTCACTGTGTACATACATTACATTACTTATCCTGTACTGATCCTGAGTTACATCCGGTATTATACTCCAGAGCTGCACTCACTATTCTGCTGGTGCAGTCACTGTGTACATACATTACATTACTTATCCTGTACTGATCCTGAGTTACATCCTGTATTATACTCCAGAGCTGCACTCACTATTCTGCTGGTGCAGTCACTGTGTACATACATTACTTATCCTGTACTGATCCTGAGTTACATCCTGTATTATACTCCAGAGCTGCACTCACTATTCTGCTGGTGCAGTCACTGTGTACATACATTACATTACTTATCCTGTACTGATCCTGAGTTACATCCGGTATTATACTCCAGAGCTGCACTCACTATTCTGCTGGTGCAGTCACTGTGTACATACATTACTTATCCTGTACTGATCCTGAGTTGCATCCTGTATTATACTCCAGAGCTGCACTCACTATTCTGCTGGTGCAGTCACTGTGTACATACATTACATTACTTATCCTGTACTGATCCTGAGTTTCATCCTGTATTATACTCCAGAGCTGCACTCACTATTCTGCTGGTGCAGTCACTGTGTACATACATTACATTACTTATCCTGTACTGATCCTGAGTTACATCCTGTATTATACTCCAGAGCTGCACTCACTATTCTGCTGGTGCAGTCACTGTGTACATACATTACTTATCCTGTACTGATCCTGAGTTACATCCTGTATTATACTCCAGAGCTGCACTCACTATTCTGCTGGTGCAGTCACTGTGTACATACATTACATTACTTATCCTGTACTGATCCTGAATTACATCCTGTGTTATACTCCAGAGCTGCACTCACTATTCTGCTGGTGCAGTCACTGTGTACATACATTACATTACTTATCCTGTACTGATCCTGAGTTACATCCTGTATTATACTCCAGAGCTGCACTCACTATTCTGCTGGTGGAGTCACTGTGTACATACATTACATTACTTATCCTGTACTGATCCTGAGTTATATCCTGTATTATACTCCAGAGCTGCACTCACTATTCTGCTGGTGCAGTCACTGTGTACATACATCACATTACTTATCCTGTACTGATCCTGAGTTACATCCTGTATTATACTCCAGAGCTGCACTCACTATTCTGCTGGTGGAGTCACTGTGTACATACATTACATTACTTATCCTGGACTGATCCTGAGTTACATCCTCTATTATACTCCAGAGCTGCACTCACTATTCTGCTGGTGCAGTCACTGTGTACATACATTACATTACTTATCATGTACTGATCCTGAGTTACATCCTGTATTATACTCCAGAGCTGCACTCACTATTCTGCTGGTGCAGTCACTGTGTACATACATTACTTATCCTGTACTGATCCTGAGTTACATCCTGTATTATACTCCAGAGCTGCACTCACTATTCTGCTGGTGCAGTCACTGTGTACATACATTACATTACTTATCCTGTACTGATCCTGAATTACATCCTGTGTTATACTCCAGAGCTGCACTCACTATTCTGCTGGTGCAGTCACTGTGTACATACATTACATTACTTATCCTGTACTGATCCTGAGTTACATTCTGTATTATACTCCAGAGCTGCACTCACTATTCTGCTGGTGCAGTCACTGTGTACATACATTACATTACTTATACTGTACTGATCCTGAGTTACATCCTGTATTATACTCCAGAGCTGCACTCACTATTCTGCTGGTGGAGTCACTGTGTACATACATTACATTACTTATCCTGTACTGATCCTGAGTTATATCCTGTATTATACTCCAGAGCTGCACTCACTATTCTGCTGGTGCAGTCACTGTGTACATACATCACATTACTTATCCTGTACTGATCCTGAGTTACATCCTGTATTATACTCCAGAGCTGCACTCACTATTCTGCTGGTGGAGTCACTGTGTACATACATTACATTACTTATCCTGGACTGATCCTGAGTTACATCCTCTATTATACTCCAGAGCTGCACTCACTATTCTGCTGGTGCAGTCACTGTGTACATACATTACATTACTTATCATGTACTGATCCTGAGTTACATCCTGTATTATACTCCAGAGCTGCACTCACTATTCTGCTGGTGCAGTCACCGTGTACATACATTACTTATCCTGTACTGATCCTGAGTTACATCCTGTATTATACTCCAGAGCTGCACTCACTTTTCTGCTGGTGGAGTCACCGTGTACATACATTACTTATCCTGTACTGATTTTGAGTTACATCCTGTATTATACTCCAGAGCTGCACTCACTATTCTGCTGGTACAGTCACTGTGTACATACATTACATTACTTATCCTGTACTGATCCTGAGTTACATCCTGTATTATACTCCAGAGCTGCACTCACTATTCTGCTGGTCAACATAGGAAACACTCTGCAACCTTGTCATCAGGCGTACCCCAAACAGTTAAGCTCCTTTAATAGGGAACAGTTAGGCTATTTTCACACTAGCACTTCATATCCGGCAGGAAACAGCCTGCTGGATCTCTCTTTGCATTCTGGCATTGCCGGAAACTGAAGTGTCGCCATCTGGCCTCATTAACTATAATGGGGACCAGCGGAAATCCAGCCGCAATCCCTCGAATACTGTATGCCAAAAACTGCCAATACCTATAGTGAACGTATTACGGCTCTCATAATATTAATCGGTCTTTATTAAAATCTTCTGTTTCTACTCTGCAGCCTGCTCTGTCCCATCCAGCACTGAACCTGTCAGATGAGCTGCCGGATGGTCCGGGCTGTGGCCTCCCTCTCTGCACTCATAAATGCTCATTTAGGGCTCATGTACACAGCTGTTCCAGTTTTTGCGATCCACAAATTGCAGATCTGCAACACGAATATCAGCCGTGTGCGTTCCATATTTTGTGGAATGGTACGTCCTGCCCTCTATAGAACAGTCCTATCCTTGTCTGCAAAATGGGCAAGAATAGGACATGTTCTATTTTTTTTTGCGGGATGATGGAACGGACTTACGAATGCGAACATCCCACGGGTGTGCTGTCTGCATCTTTTGCGGCCCATGCTGAAAAAAAACACGGTTCTGTGCATGAGCCTTTAGGCTTGCGGATTCAGCAATGAACGGGACAGAGCAAACTGCAGTGAACGGCAAATTGCAGACCTGTAAAATATGGATACCGTCCATGTAGCAAGTCAAGTGAATACGGCATGGCCGCCTGACGGCCGTGTGCATGAGGCTTCATGTGCATAAAGATTAATCACCAAAAACTGACGTCCTCTTTATTGCTTTATGTCTCACAGTTTTAAGACCTCTGCTTGATGTCAGTGAATAGAAAGATACTTACTTAGATCTAAAGGCTCAAAACACATCCCTTCATGGTAAATTCACATGAGGCAGATTTGTTATATTGTTTCTGCTTCATGCCATGGATTTCTAAAAGTCCTAATCAGGCCAAGTCTGCCACACATGAATTATACGCTTAGGGCGGGTTCACATCACTGTTATGAATTCCGTTTTTTGTTTTCCGGAAAATAACGGAATCCATAAGACGAAAGTCATAACAGAAGCCTTTAAGAGGCATTCCGTTTTGATCCATCACAATAGAAGTCTATGGGAATCATAATGGATCCGTCCTGGTTTCCGTTATGCAGGACAGAACCAGACGGATCCATTATGATTCCTATTATGACGGAAATCAAAACGGAATTCCTTTTAAAGGCTTCCGTTTTGCATTCCGTCATAATACAAGTCTATGGGCAGCAGAATGGATTGGACTTGACTCCTTCATAATGGAAACCAGGACGGATCCGTTATTCTGCCCATAGACTTGTATTATGAAGGATCAAAATAGAATGCCTCTTAAAGGCTTCCATTTTGACTTCCATCTTATGGATTCCGTTATTATGGAAAACAAAAACGGAATCCATAACGGTGATGTGAACAAGCCCTTACAGAGATATTGCCATTCTTCTATTTAACTGCAATGGCAAATTTTTGCAAAACTGAAAACAAGAAGTGCAGCCATACTGGTTGTCACCTTTTATTTAAAGGGCATCAGCCACCAGGAAATTGACTGATAAACCGGGCACAGCGTCTTGTAGGGCTAGCTCAGATAAATGCAATGATACCTTTCACTTAGGGATCGGCTGCTTCATTCTGGAGAAAAAAATTTACTTTTAGGGCTGTTTCACACGAGCGAGTCCATTGCGGGAATCACGCGCCGTGTGTGAGTGTGATCCTCCGCTCTGGACTTGCAGGAGCGCACGGCATTGTCATGATTTATAATGCTATGTGTCTCTGCATGGCCTGTTTTCCACCGAATCATGGTGCCATAAAGAGGTCAGTATGATTCTGTAGAAATAAAGTCAAGCAGAGGCACATAGCATTATAAATCATGAGAATGCCGTGCGCCCCTGCAAGTCCAGAGCGGAGGATCACACTCACACACCGAGCGTGATTCCCGCAATGGACTCGCTCGTGTGAAACAGCCCTTAATCCATAAGCAAATCAGCAGTTTAAAAAAAAACACTCACTGGGGCTGAGTTTGGGGTTTTCAAAACCTTTTTCTTCACACCACTGTATGTGTTAGGTGAAGGTCGAGAGATACCTTATGTATTCAAAACAAGTAGGTCTCAAGTGTGTGAAAGTGTTTTTTTTTTGGCCTGAGTGAAGTTGCCCACGTATCATACTGTATATTATCTATACGATGCCGAAATTAAAGGGCATCTGTCA
Source organism: Bufo gargarizans (assembly GCF_014858855.1). Lineage (NCBI taxonomy): Eukaryota > Metazoa > Chordata > Amphibia > Anura > Bufonidae > Bufo > Bufo gargarizans. Next base: position 478,656,050 of record NC_058084.1, on the reverse strand, counting down.
GCAGTTTTGTACCTATGACACTGGCTGACCTGTTACATGTGCACTTGGCAGCTGAAGGCATCTGTGTTGTGTCCTCATTACTGAGAAAAATAATGTTTTAATATATGCAAATGAGCTACTAGGAGCAACGGGGGTGTTACCGTTACACCCAGAGGCTCTGCTCTCTCTACAACTGCTGCTCCCTCTGCACTTTGATTGAAAGGGCCAGGCAGTAAACATAGTTTATAAGGCCCCTTTCACACAAGCGAGTTTTCCGCACGGGTGCAATGCATGACGTGAACGCATAGCACCCGCACTAAATCCTGACCCATTCATTTTAATGGGTCTGTGTATATGAGCGGTTTTTTTCACGCATCAGTTCTGCATTGCGTTAAAAACGCAGCATGCTCTATATTCTGCATTTTTAACACTGCCCTGGCCCCATAGAAGTAAATAGGGCTTCAGTGAAAAACGCATTGCGTCTGCAAGCAAGTCCAGATGCAATGTGTTTTTCACTGATGGTTGCTAAGAGATGTTGTTTGTAAACACAGATGCCCGCGCTTGTCAGCACGGCGCATGGAAGGAAGGAGGGAGCCCGGCGCCCTTGCCCGTGGGTAGGGTCAGCAACGCTGGCATGGACCGCTGGGCTAACAGTACCCCTTCCCTTACACCCCCTCTCCTCAGGCCTGGCCCTAGACTAAAAATGTTTCAGAAGAGGGGCTTTGATGTTCTCTCTGGGTTCCCAAGATCTTTCCTCAGGACCAAACCCCTTCCAATCCACCAGAAACAGGGTTTTCCCTCTACTCTACTCGTTTTCATCACTGACCGCAACAGGAGCTGAGACAGGTTTTTTTTAAAAAAAAACGAATTAGGATGACAGGTTACAGCAGGGAGATGTGGAAGAAATTCGGTACACGGAGAGAGGCCGGCAGCTTAAGCTTGTAAGAAACATCATTAATTTGCTCAAGAATCTCAAATGGACCGATGAAGCGTGGACCCAATTTGAAAGAGGGTATTTTGAGCATGATGAATTTGGAGGCAAGCCACACTTTATCACCAGGACGGAACTTAGGATAAAATCTCTACGTCTTTTATCAGCAGCCTCCTTCATGCGCACAGAAGCCTCTTTCAGAGCTCCCCTGGTCTCCTCCTAGATTTTAGAGAACTCTCTTGAAGTTGCATCTGCAGCAGGGATACCAGAAGTAGAAGACATCGGGAGTGGGATATTAGGTTGTGGACCATAAACAACAAAAAATTGTGATTTCTTGGAAGACTCGTGACATGATTGTTGTACGAAAACTCAGCCGAGGACAATAGTTCAACCCAGTGGTTGTGATGAATATTAGTGAAGCGACGCAAAAAGTTTGTAATAATTTGGTTGACACCCTCCACTTGACTGTTGGACTGTGGATGATACACTGAAGAGAAGTCCAAGGATACATTCAGTAGCTTGCAGAGAGCTCTCCAGAATTTTGACGTGAACTGTACGCCTCTATCAGACACAATACGGAGTGGGAAGCCACAGAGCCGGAAAATGTGCTCAATAAATGTCTTAGCCAATTGGGGAGCAGAAAGGAGTTCAGGCAGAGGAACGAAATGCGCCATTTTAGATAAGCTGTCTTCCACTTCCCAAATCACAGAACAACCAGAGGAAGTGGGTAGATCCGTAATAAAGTCCATGGCTATTTGTTGTCAGGGAACCTCAGGAACAGGAAGTAGAAGGCCAGCTGGACGTTGTTTGGAGGTCTTATTTTGCGCACAGGACGGACAAGCAGCGACAAATTCTTGGATGTCTTGTCGCATGGATGGCCACCAGTACCGCTGTGCAATGAATCTAAAGGTCTTTCACTGACCGGCATGACCCGCCACTTTAGATGAATGGCCCCATAGTAAGACCTGCTTTCTGAAAGACTCTGCAGCAAAGGTCTTTTCAGAAGGAATCTCGGATAGCTTGACAGGACAGGCCGAGATTTTAGCGGCATCAATGATATATTGGGGCTCCTCCTCCTGGTCAGTAGAATCAAAGGATCTCGAGAGAGCATCTGCTTTGATGTTCTTATCTGCAGCACAAAAGTAAAGAACAAAATCAAAACGGGCAAAGAACAGGGACCATCTAGCTTGTCGAGGATTAAGTCTCTGTGCAGACTGCAGATAGGTGCGGTTCTTGTGGTTAGTATAGATCACCACAGGATGACTGGCTCCCTCCAGAAGGTATCGCCATTTTTCCAATGTCATCTTGATGGCCAACAACTCTCTGTCCCCAATCGAGTAGTTGCGCTCAGGAGCGGGGGAGGCCCTGGAGAAGAAGCCACAGGTTGTCATCTTACCTGAGGGAGACTTTTGTGAAAGCACCACCCCAGCTCCAATAGACGATGCATCCACCTCCAGAAAAAATTGCTTACTGGCATCAGGAAGATGGAGTACCTGAGCCGTAGAAAACGCCTGCTTCAAGGCTTGAAAGGCTAATTCAGCCTCAGCAGTCCAACTTTTGGGATTAGCCCCTTTGCGCGTGAAGGCTGAGAAGGGAGCTGTCAAAGAAGAGTAGTGTGGCACAAACTGGCGAACCACAGGAAACGTTGAATTGCCTTTAAACCAGAAGGATGAGGCCACTTCAAAATCGCACTCAGGATCCATCTGCAGGCCAGTATCAGATATTATGTACCCAAAAATGGAAGCAAGGATTGTTTGAAGATACATTTTTCAAATTTGGCATACAGATTATTCTCTTAGTCTTTGAACAACCAGACGAACCTGCCTCCGGTGAGTAGCCAAATCGAGAGAGAAAACTAGAATATTGTCAAGATAGACCACAACATTGGAATAGAGTAAGTCTCTGAAGATATCATTGCCGAATTCTTGAAATACTGTAACGCTGGGGCATTGCTTAGTTCGAAGGGCATCACCAGATATTCATAGTGACTGTGATGGGTGTTAAAGGAGGTCTTCCACTCGTCCCCTTGACGAATTCGGATCAAGTTGTAGGCCCCACGCAGATCTAATTAGGAGAAGATCTTAGCTCCTCTGAGGCGGTCAAACAACTCTGGAATAAGGGGAAGAGGGTATTTGTTCTTGACTGTGATCTTATTTAGACCCCTATAATCGATGCATGGCCGGAACCGTCTTTTTTCTTCATAAAAAAGATGCCAGCGCTAGTCGGAGAAGATGATTTCCGGATAAATCCTCTATCAAGATTTTCTTTAATATAATCAGACATAGCTTGTGTATCTGCTGGCGACGGTATAAATACGACCACGGGGAGGTGAAGAACCAGGTCAATAGGACAATCATAGGGCCTATGTGGAGGTAACGTTTTATCGAAGACGTCAGCATAGGCATGATATGCTGCAGACATATCTTCAAGATTTGGTGGTACCCGGGGTAACCGAGCAGGCTGAACAGGAGAAAGACATTTTTCCAGGCAGGACTGTCCCCAATTAAACACCTCTCCGGACTTCCAATCAAGAACAGGTTCATGCATATGGAGTCATGGTATCCCCAAAAGGAGAGGAGGAGACAGGCTTGGAAGAATTAAGAATTACATTTCTTCTGTATGGAGAGCTCCCATCTGTAGTTTCACAGGTTCAGTAGAAAATTGTACGGACTCAGATAGAGCCCTTCCATCGACAGATGACACCATCAATGGTCTCTGCAGGCGTCGGACTAGAAAACGATATATCGATCCACTATGGCTTGCTGCAGGAAGTTTTCTGCCGATCTGGAATCCAGAAGAGCTGTCTCCGTGATCTGATTATCTCCAAACGACAAAGTTGCCTTCAGAGTGAGGGGTAGAGAGGAATTATCTTCAGCTAGGGCTGCCTCTCCAACAGACCCTAGGCTCTGGTGTTTCCCGGCTTCAGGGGACAAGCATGGCGAAAATGATCAGAACCACCACAATAGAAACAAAGTCCTTTAGCACGGCGGTGGTCATGTTCCTGTTTAGTCAGCCTAACTCGGTCGACCTGTATGGGCTCTGGAACTGCAGACAACATGGAAGGCTGAGGGGTAGGAGCTTGCTAGAGGGAAGATGCCAGGCGAAAAGGTCTCCCCTCACGCATCACATCTCTAGCACGTTCCTGGTACCGCAAATCCATTCGAGTAGCCAGGGACATGAGGTCATCCAAGGTAGAAGAAACATCCCCTCCGGCCAGCTCGTCCTTAATTTTTCCACAGAGATCTTCCCAAAAGGTAGTCACGAGGGCCTCATTATTCCAGCCTAGTTCAGAGGCCAGCGTACGGAAATGGACTGCATACTGGCCCACGGATTGGCTCTATTGACGCAACTGCAGTATAGAGGATGCGGCTGAGGTGGTGCGTCCTGGCTCGTCGAACACCCTGCGGAAGGCTTCTAGGAAGGCCTGTAGATCCATTATGACTGGGTCATTCTTTTCCAAGAGAGGGTTGATCCAGGCCAGTGCCTCTCCAGTAAGGTATGACATAAGAAAAGCCACTTTGGATCGGTCCGAGGCAAATTGGTGAGGCAAGAGTTCAAAAGGAAGGGTGCATTGATTTATGAACCCCCGGCACTGCTTAGGGTCACCATTGAAGCGTGGAGGAGCTGAAAGGCGAGGTCGAGACCCTGGTACATAGTAGGATGGCGGAGCAGGAGCCGGGGTAACCGTGGCAGAGGGACCCGATGATGCTGGGTTAGCAGACGTCAGGTCATTTGGACGCCTATTTACATTACGTAAATATGACAGGATTTGATCCTGGCGCTCACGCTGTTGGGCCAACTCCTGGTTAACTCAGTGAGACTGGGAGAGTTGAGATAAGCGAGGTTCATGGCCTGAGCAAACTGTTATGCAAGCGGGTGTGGACCCACTGCGCCACTTACTGGCTATAAGCAACTACCTGGTTTTCACTAGAGCCTCTGATGGTGAGGATAGGCTTGGGCCGTTAGGGTAGTTGCTAGGTGCCACACCAGAGCAGTCCCCGAGTCAGTGGCAGCTGACCAGGGGGTCAGAGATATTGGTGCAAGCACCGAGGGGAAATACATGGTCAGGGCAGGCAGAGATCAAGCAAGGTCCGTAAATGAAGTCCGAGGTCAGAGGCAGGCGGAAAACAAGCAAGGTCCGTAAACGAAGTTCGAGGTCAGAGGCCGGCAAAATCCGATAATTCTAAAAGCAGGGTCCGGTACACAGCAAAGCATAACTTGAAAAACACCTTCACACTTGGAACTAGGCAAGCTAGTGACCATGAGTTGCTCAGGCATCTTCCTGTGGTAGGAAGCACCTTTAAATACTTCCTGCAATCCAGCCATAGGCTGGTGAGACAAAGGGCGTGTAAGTGCTGCCTCACAAGTGAGGAGAGACACACCCATGCAAGCCTTAACAACAGTACAGGTCTCCAGCAGGAAGTAAACACTGGCATGGTGCACAGATGCAACAGTTAAGCTACCTGCTGCACACGCTTGGCAGCAGGAGGGAAAAAGGGAGCCCGGCGCCCGTAGGTAGGGGCAGCATCACTGCCACGGACTGCTGGGGTAACAGCAGGACTATGTAAACATCATCACTCCTGGCTCTGTGAAAGTGCAGAGGGCGCAGAAGATGCAGAGAGAGCAGAGTCTCTAGGTGTAACGGCAATGCCCCTATTGCTCCTAGAGGCTAATTTGCATATATTAAAACTATATATTGCATATATTTTATCAGCAATGTGGGCACATATGAACATGGGACCAACACGGGTGTCTTCAGCTGCCAAGCGCACATGTAACAGGTCAGCCAGTGTCATAGGTACAAATCTGCTGAGAGATGCCCTTTAAACCCATATTCAATATTTTCTGGAGTCTGGAAGAAACATATGTTAATGTTTCCAATTTTACCCTTTCACTGCCAAGACGGTGTTCACACTTTTGACACAACACAACCTTAAGGTCCATTCATATGTCCGCAATTCTGTTCCGCATTTTGCATTTATTTCTATGGGGCCGCACGATGTGCAGCCCGGATTCGGAAATGTGGATCGGCACTTCCGGGTCCGCAATTCCGTTCCCGAAAAAAAATAGAACATGTCCTATTCTTGTCCGCAATTACGGACAAGATTAGGCATTTTTTTTAATTAAGTGCCGGCGATGTGCGGTCCTCAAAACACACACGGATGTGTGAATGGACCCTTATTTATAAAATAAAATTAAAAAAAATCACATTATATCGCACTTTACAGTAATGGACGCCAAAAGTTTTGTAAAAAAAAAAAAAACATTAAAAATAATGGCTAAAAACCAAAATGTTGTTTGATTCCGGCAGGCAGTTCCGTTGCCTGAACTGCCTGCCTGATCAGGCAAACTGTATGCAAACGCATGTCATTTTTGCTGACTGATCAGGATCCTGATTAGTCTGAAAAATGCCTGATCAGTCAGAAAAATGTATTACAATACCGGATCCGTTTTTCCGGTTTCATCAGGCAAAACGGATCCGGTATTTTTTTTTCCTCATTTTTAAAGGTCTGCGCATGTGCAGACCGGAAGGACGGATCCGGCATTCTGGTATTTTGAATGCCGGATCCGGCACTAATACATTCCTATGGAAAAAAATTCTGAAATAGTTTTTTCGTCACATATTGTACTTCATGACACTGGTAAAATGAAGTAAAAAAAAATTTATTTTTATTTTTAAAAAAATACCAAATTTACCAATTTTTTTTTAAAATTGTAAATTTCCAAGTTTCAATTTCTCTACTTCTATAATACATAGTAATACCTCCAAAAATAGTTATTACTTTACATTCCCCATATGTCTACTTCATGTGTGGATCATTTTGGGAATGATATTTTATGTTTTGGGGATGTTACAAGGCTTAGAAGTTTAGAAGCAAATCTTAAATTATTTTTTTACACCATGTCCCATTTGAAGCCCCCCTGATGCACCCCTAGAGTCGAAACTCGATAAAAGTGACCCATCTAAGAAACTACACCCCTCAAGGTATTCAAAACTGATTTTACAAACTTTGTTAACCCTTCAGGTGTTCCATAAGAATTAATGGAAAATAGAGATACAATTTAAAAATTTCACTTTTTTGGCAGATTTTTCATTTTAATATTTTTTTTACTTTTACAAAGCAAGGGTTAACAGCCAAACAAAACTCAATATTTATGGCCCCGATTCTGTAGTTTACAGAAACACCCCATATGTGGTCGTAAACTACTGTACGGGCACACGGCAGGACGCAGAAGGAAAGGAATGCCTAGAGTAGAAACTCCATAAAAGTGACCCCATCTAAGAAACTACACCCCTCAATGTATTTAAAACTGATTTTAAAAACTTCGTTAACCCTTTAGGTGTTCCCCAAGACCTATTGGCAAATGGTGATGAAATTTCAGAATTAAAATTAATTGGCAAATTTTCCATTTTAATCCATTTTTCCCAGTAACAAAGCAAGGGTTAACAGCCAAACAAAACTCAATATTTATTGCCCGGACTCTATAGTTTACAGAAACACCTCATATGTGGTCGTAAACTGCTGTACGGGCACACGGTAGGGTGCAGAAGGAAAGGAAAGCCATACGGTTTTTGGAAGGCAGATTTTGCTGGACTGTTTTTTTGGACACCGTGTCCCATTTGAAGCCCCCCTGATGCACCCCTAGAGTAGAAACTCAAAAAAAGTGACATTTTAGAAACTACGGGATAGGGTGGCAGTATTGTTGGTACTAGTTTAGGGTACATATGATTTTTGGTTGCTCTATATTACACTTTCTGTGAGGCAAGGTAACAAGAAAAAGCTGTTTTAGCATCGTTTTTATTTTTTGTTATTTACAACATTCATCTGACAGGTTAGATCATGTGGTATTTTTATAGACCAGGTTGTCACGGATGTGGCGATACCTAATATGTATACTTTTTTTTATTTATGTAAGTTTTACACAATGATTTAGTCTTAGTGTTTCCATAGTCTGAGAGCCATATTTTTTCAGTTTTTGGGCGATTACCTTGGGTAGGGTATGATTTTTGCAGGATGAGATGACAGTTTTATTGGCGGTGATCGGAAATACACATGACGTACTGGTACATCATGTGTCCTTAAGTACCAGGACAACATGCCGTACCAGTATGTCATGTGTCCTGAAGAGGTTAAAGGGGTTGTCTCACCTCAACAAATGCATTTATCATGTAGCCAAAGTTAGTACAAGAGACTTACTAATGTATTGTGATTGTCCATATTGTCTCCTTTGCTGGCTGGATTCATTTTTTCATCGCATTTGTATGGATCTGGTAGCCTTCAGATAAGAACACAGCAGCAGCCTTTTAGCAGTGAAAGCAAAGCAATGGTTGTCTTTTATTCTTGACAAAACAATAGGACAGTAATCGGCAGTGACCGGCTTGCCCCAGCCGGCGTTAAAGAAACAATAAATCCCGTATCTATAGAATCACAAAGGTATGGTTTTGCACAGTACCGTAACCCCACGGGGTGTATGTGGACCTCGCTTTGTCCTCAGTCTTTCAGGCACTGCAACTCCAGCTCAGACTCTAATCCCAGAAATCCCTCCACAAAGATCAACAGTCAGAGAGGCAATCTCCCCCACCTGACACTGCTGGCTGTTTTTTGTAGGCCAGTCAAGACCCGGCCTGGAACGTGGGAAGTAGTCACCCACCCAGCGCTATGACTACTACCCAGTAAGAGCTGTCCCGGATTAGCATTCCCATACAGCTTACCCGGCCTATGCTCCACAGAAAACCTAAAATCCTGTAGAGCTAGAAACCAGCGGGTGACACGGGCATTGTTACCCTTTTTCTCCCTTAGCAATTTCAGAGGGGCATGATCTGATACCAGCTTAAATTTCCTCCCTAGGAGGTAGTATCAGAGGTAATCAAGCGCCCACTTAATGGCCAAGCATTCTCTCTCAATTATAGAAATAATTCCGCTCTGCCCGGGACAGCTCTCTGCTGAGGTAACACAAGCGATGTTCCTCTCCATTTGTGACCTGAGATATCACTGCCCCTAAGCCCACCTCTGATGCATCTGTCTGAATGATAAACTCTCGGGAGAAGTCCGGAGCTACCAAGACTGGGTGTCTACAGAGGGCCGACTTAAACTTCTGAAACGCCTTTTCAGCCTCTGCGTCACGGTGTGGGAGGGAAACACCACACCAAGCATAGACTTAGATCCCACACAGCCCTCCACAGTCAGAGAGGTAATCACCCCCACCTGACACTGCTGGCTGTTTTTTGTAGGCCAGTCAAGACCCGGCCTGGAACGTGAGGAGTAGTCACCCACCCAGCACTATGACTACTTCCAGTAAGAGCTGTCCTGGATCAGCTATACTAAATAAACTAAATGTCAACCACCTACTGCCGCTGACACACCTGAACTACAGGCTCCTACTTCACCGAGGCCAGGAACCTCGGCGACACGTATCTACCATCAACGATGGTCCCTTGTGCCTTCCTACACATTATACACTGCTCGTTTTCGTGCTGCATCGGTGGCTAGGAACTGTTGCGCATGCGTGCCTATGCATATTCCCATGGTCCCGGTCTCCAGAAATGTCAGCACCTTTTCCTATAGTGTGGAAGAACGGCCACCGCTGCTGGACTGCAGGGTGGTCATAACCCTGGAGCAGTGTATAATGTGATGAAAAAATTAATCCAGCTAGCAAAGGAGACAATATGGACAATCACAATACATTAGTAAGTGCCTTGTATTAACTTCCTCTACATGATAAATGCTATTGGCTGAAGTGACACAACCCCTTTAACAGTGAATGAGATAAGAGACACCAGGCAAAACTGAAAGACTGTAGTATGCCTAGTGCTGGGTCAGAGGGACTGGAGCATAACGCAGGCTGCTCCTTAGGGTGCATTCACACGACCGTATCTATTTTGCAGTCCGCAAATCACGGATCCGTAAAATGTGTTTTAAAATTTGCGTCTCTCCAGAACATATGTGGACAGCATATGGATGAAAACAGTGTGCTGTCTGCATTTTTTGTGGTCCCATAGAAATGAATGGGTCTGAGTGCGATTTGCAGATAGGATGATGAGCGAAAAATCGTTCGTGTGATTGCACCGTTAGATTGGAAACACGAGGGCGGATTCCTGTCCTGTATACTAGGTTCTGTCCCAAGCATTCCTCTGATTAGACCATTATGTAAATGTGGACATTGACAAACTTACCTGTTGAGCTTTAAGACCCCGGAAGACATCACAGATGTTCAATCTGCATACACTGCGCATCTCATTAGCTGTTCACAATAAAATGGTGCAAGAAATGATCGCTATGTGTACAGCAGACTAGCAACACTGCGCCTGTGCCTGCGCTATTTTATTAGTGAGCCCTCTTTAGTTTAGGAGGCTTTATGTAGATTTTTGCCCCAAGAAACAGACCAATGGGCTGTGTCTGGTATTATACTAACTGGAATGCTGCTGAGCTGCAATACCAGACAGAGCCCGCACACAAGGGTGGCGCTGTTTCTAGAAAAAAATGTATATCTCACTTATTTCTAATCCCATTCAAGCCATTTAAAGGGAATGTTTATAGAATATTTATAGCATCAGAAAACTACCTATTCCTTAAATCAAGTTTAATCATTTTTACAATTTGTGGTGTTTTTTTCTTAAATTTTCTATGTCCCTATTTATGTAATTTTTTTTTTATCATAACTCATTAAATTTTCACACTGGCCAAGACACAATGGACAGGAGCGGACCCCACTGACTTCTATGTGCAGAGGTCAAGAGGGAGTAGAGAAGCTTTAATATCAACTATTGTGAATGGTGGATGCTGTGTTATCTAGAAAGAGGTGATATCTGTCATTGTGATCCGGACTGTGATTATAATAAGTTACTGAAAAGTTACCTGTACAGGACAGGAAGCATAACATCATCATACCCTTCAGTCCTAGCTCCTGCTGACGAGTCCACTGTAGTCAGTGGTGAAAAGGGTGGAGTACGCCATAGTATTTCTACTTGAGTTGTACGTTCCTTTTTTTTTCTAAAAGTTGGATCCCAAATGATCCGACTTTTGCAATCAATTTCCTATCATGGTCTTAATGCGCTTAAATGAACGAATCAATCCGCTCTAGAAATTGTCTTGATAAAAAATGTAATAATAAACCTACAGTTTATGTCTGCAGCTCCATCCAAGTCTCCATGCAGGCCTATGTGTTTCTATGGTTACAGACTACAAACTCTGTGTGTAGTCAGGTCCTGCCGCCAGGACCTCTGCCTAAACTCATGACTGACAGTAGAAGAGAGGGAATGGAGATTTGATTGGGATCAGATTACATCCAAAGTTTGAAGCTGGTAACCATGGAAACCCATAGATCTGCATAGAAGCTGTATACACAAAAGGCTATTATATAGGGTATAGGCTTAGTAGGGACCCCAGGAGCGGTTGAAACACTGCAGCTTGGGTTTGAGTGAATAAAGCACCCACAATTGTTTTTTTTTTTTTAAAGGGAATGTATTACCTTGTGTTCTTTTTACCGATTAATACCCAATAATATGTTTTTATTTTTCTGATTGTATATTCTTATTCTATTTTCTGTGCATCATTATGGGGGGTGGCCATCTTGCCTGAGCTGCTGTTAACCGCGTTCAGAGATACGGTATGCTCTAGGGCAGCCATGATGAACTTAGGAACATGTAGTCTGGAGATGACTAATTGATTTTCTATGGGAGAGTGTACTGAGCATGCTCTGTGACCTGTACAGAGGTCATGGTGCAAAAAGGAGGAGGAAAGCTGTGGCTTCACCTATCGGTGAATGGTAGATGGTCTGTTAGCTATATATGTAGTTGATACCTTTCATTGTAATCCTCCCTGTGATGATAATGAGATGACTGCTGAGCAGTGATGGCATCAGAACATAAAGTGCCAGTCTATTATACCACTTTTTTTTTTTTAGCATAGTGTAAAAATTGGTTTAAACAATGGTCATTTTTTGACAACACATCCTATATTTAATAAAGACTATCTGCAGAGCTGCGCTATATTTTAGGTGCAACTGATGCGATATTGCAAAAGTCTACATACCCTTTAAATAGATATACTTTTCCTTAAAGGGGTTGTCTCACTTCAGCAAACTAGCATTTATCATGTAGAGGAAGTTAATACAGGGCACTTACTAATGTATTGTGATTCTCCATATTGCCTGGATTCATTTTTCCATCACAATATACACGGCTCGTTTCCATGGTTACGACCACCCTGCAATCCATCAGCGGTGGTCGTGCTTGCACACTATAGGAAAAAGCTCCGGCCTCAATAGGGAGCTCACACAGGCTAGTGCTATTTCCTATAGTGTGTAAGCACGACCACCATTATGGATTACAGGGTGGTCATAGCCATGGAAACAAGCAGTGTATATTGTGATGGAAAAATGAATCCAGCCAGCAAAGGAGGCAATATGCAGAATCACAATACATTAGTAAGTGCCTTGTATTAACTTTCTCTACATGATAAATGCCATTTGCTGAAGTGAGACGACCAGTTCATCACCAGTTACATTGTAATAAATACTACATGTAGCCAACGCAATAGCAGCTTATACTGTAAGCAGTGAAAATGTGCTGAGTGACTGAATGACATTCTTTCAGGTAGTATTAAAATTGATTAAAAAAAAAAAATATTTCCAAAAATCGATGGCAAAATGAAAAAAAAAGAAATGTCCATGACCTTAATGACTAAGCCCCTTATGAATGAAAATGAATTCACTCATTCCTCTCTCACCGTCATTGTGGAATGGGCATGACTGCTTGATTCAAGAAGGAATCAAAGAGCCTTATAAACGGGTCATTGTTTTTTTTCAAGATCTTTATTGCAAAAGTGAGCGTCCCTCTGACTGACCACCTCCAGACATGATTTCAAAATATCGCAAAACGAAGTACGAAACAGGATTTATGGCGGAGCGGTCAAACAGTTTGTACATTATTCAGCATGACATCACAGTTTTATGGTTAAACAGGAAATGCGGAATAAGAAGGATGAAAACGTGACGGAAAGTTAAATCTCAGTTACAAGCAATAATGTAAATGTTCTAGTCTTGATAGACCTTTTTTTCCCCTCATTATTTTGCCCCATTCAGACGACCGTATGGCCGCCGTGCCGATGTTGCGGAATGCAAACAGCGGGTCGGCAATACACGGGCACTGGCCGTGTGAACGCCGTGCTGCTGTGCGGACCCATTGACTTGAATGCGCAAGTCACGGCAAAAAATAGGACATGTTCTATCTTTTGGGGTGCGGAGGCACGGATCTGAAGCCCTCCAAAACCCTTCCGGGTCCGTGCCTCCGCAGCACAAACGATAGGACATGTCCTATTTGTTGTCGTATGTTGTGGATCGTGGACCTATTGAAGACAATGGTTCCGCACCACAGGACGGAGTGCGCATGGCCGGTGCCCGTGTATTGCGGAGACGCTGTTTGCGGTCTGCAACATGGGCACGGCAGCCATACGGTCGTCTGAATGGGGCCTTAGGTGACCGTGGGCATATCCTCGCTCAAATGGGCCATTTATTGCATATAAGACAGGTAAGAAATCAGAATAAGTTCAACTTCCTGATACTTTAAGGGTGCCCTCTTAAAGGGGTTGTAGCCAAGATACAAACTCATCTCCTATCCACAGGACAAGGGATAAACATCTGATCGTAGGGGTGTGACCTGTGGGACCCGTCCCCTCTTCTTATAACAGCAGGTGGATAGAGGCTGAGCATGCCCTCTGCTGCTCCATTTATTGTCTAGGGCACTGCTGAAGACAGCACTTGGCGATCCCTGGTAGGCCCATGAAGAATGAAAGGAGTGGCAGCGCATATGCTCGAACTGCTGTTTCATTAAAGGGGTTGTCCAGGTTCAGAGCTGAACCTGGACATAACCCCTTCTTCACCCAGGCAGCCCCTCTGAGTTGAGCATCGGAGCATTTCATGCTCTCCCTTGCCCTGTGCTGAATCGCGCAGGGCAAAGGCTAATGCAGTGACGTACTGGGTCTCTGTATGGGAATGCTAGGCAGAGGCTTCCACCTAGCAGTGAGCCCGGCGATGTCACTGGCACTAATGGGAGGGCTTTAGGGCTGCTCTAGCCTGTAAAACAGCCTAGGGCATCGCTAAAGCCCGCCCATCAGTGCTGGTGACGTCACTGGGAACACTGCTAGGAGGAAGCCTCTGCCTAGCAGTGTAAAAATATAAACAAAACAGCCCTGCGAGCAGCCGCTAGTAAATGTACCAAGGTGTCTGGTCATCAATGAAGGGCTTGGGTGGAGCACCATGGTCCATTCAATCAGCTGATTAGCGAGGGTGCCAAGAATCAGACCTCCACCAATATGATAATGATCACCTATCCTAACCAGAGTCCCAGATAACAATGGAATCAAAAGTGGACATGCACTTGTTTCCTATGGTTGGAGCTTGGACTCTAAGGCCTCTTTCACACGGGCGTTGCGGAAAAATGTGTGGGTGCGTTGCAAGAACACGCGCGATTTGTCCACGCAAGTGCAAAACATTGTAATGCGTTTTGCATGCGCGTGAGAAAAATTGCGCATGTTTGGTAACCAAACCCAAACTTTTTCACAGAAGTTCGGGCTTGGGATCGGTGTTCTGTAGATTGTATTATTTTACCTTATAACATGGTTATAAGGGAAAATAATAGCATTCTGAATACAGAATGCATAGTAAAATAGCGCTGGAGGGGTTAAAATAAATAAATAAATAAATTTACTCACCTTAGTCCACTTGATCGCGCAGCCCGGCATCTCCTTCTGTCTTTATCTTAGCTGTGTGCAGTAACAGGACCTGTGGTGACGTCACTCCGGTCATCACATGATCTTTTACCATGGTGATGGATCATGTGATGGACCATGTGATGACCGGAGTGACGTCACCACAGGTCCTGTTCCTCCACACACCTAAGATGAAGACAGAAGGAGATGCCAGCTGCGCGATCAAGTGGATTAAGGTGAGTTAAAAAAATAATAATTTAACCCCTCCAGCGCTATTTTACTATGCATTCTGTATTCAGAATGCTATTATTTTCCCTTATAACCATGTTATAAGGGAAAATAATAATGATCGGGTCTCCATCCCGATCGTCTCCTAGCAACCGTGCGTGAAAATCGCACCGCATCCGCACTTGCTTGCGGATGCTTGCGATTTTCACGCGACCCCATTCATTTCTATGGGGCCTGCGTTACGTGAAAAACGCAGAATATAGAGCATGCTGCAATTTTCACGCAACGCACAAGTGATGCGTGAAAATCACCGCTCATGTGAACAGCCCCATAGAAATGAATGGGTCCGGATTCAGTGCGGGTGCAATGCGTTCAACTCCCGCATTGCACCCGCGCGGAAAACTCGCCCGTGTGAAAGGGGCCTAAGAATCGCCTCCAATGCTGTTACAATGTGACAGTGGTTTCAGTTCAGCATGGCACAAGACATAGCGCTGCCATCTGACAGTACTAGTCATGGATTTCTACCTAACCAGTGCAATATATGTATAGAAATACTAACTGTAAGTCATGTGGTGTATCTTTTGGTTACAAATATAGCAACGGTTAACTTGACACTTAACAGGTTAAAGAAATGCACTGTTTTGGCAAATTTTAAATTTGAAACCAAGCACAAAAAACACTCAAAGCGTAAGGTTTGCTGCAACTGTGTATTTAAAGGCTATGGAAATATTTGGAGGCATTTTTTTATTATTGCATTTGGGTTGGTCTTTATTAAAAATTTACAGCAGTTCTTGTAGTACAGGGGTTAACTGAGAGCGCATGACAGACTTTCAGTTTCTATTTACCTGCAGAGCTGGCTGCTCAGTCTGTAGCCCCGTTCTTTGACCTCTTTACAGCACATGAATACTCAATACAGCTCCAGTTATAACACTATGGCCTAACAAAGGAGATCACAGATAAGGGATTCACATGAGCAGTCAGATGACGGGACTCAATGTAAACTCAGAACCTGCTGCTCTGCAGAATCACAGATTACACCATTATACTGTAAAAGGGGCTGAATATTTTTTTTAAAAGACCAATTGAAAAAAATGATATTTTTAGCCCAAAATGAGAATGCAACAGTAAAAAATAAAACTGGTGTCCATAGCCTTTAACGTGTTATGTGTCAAGTTAACACTTGCGACATTTGTATATTGCAGAGTCTCGGAAAGCATGTCATCCATACCTGCTGCAATTTCTGCCATATGTCCGCGGTTTTCAACCTGTCCTTATAATGATCTATACGTCATAACAATTCTACAAACTCAGCAACCACTTGGGACAGGACAAATCTATGGTGACGTCAATGTGCCGCTCGCATGTGCCTCCAACAAGTGCAACGGAGGACAAGACCAGAAACAACGGATCTGTTCTCTGCTGCCAATTATACAGGATGAAGTCGGGGGCTTATTTATTTTCGTAAAGCTGCCAAAGGCAACCATGTGTCCCACTGACTACCCTGAAGATCGCAGTGGCTCCTCGGACCCTCTGTAATCTACTGGAGGCATGTGTTGTCTATTTCTGTAGGAAAATTCAATCAAAGCTGATCTTCCAGGTCAGAGGTCAGTAGACTGAAGGAGTCCATGAGCTTGGAGATTTGCAAATTATAGAGCTTTATACCTTTAGCACAACCCCAAAATGTTGTCCCTGGTAATCATTGCTACCACTAAACCAATGGGTCATTCAGATCAGTGGAGAGGTGTGGATAGTTGGTGTGGGGGGCCCTACAGAACACTGCAGTCCTGGAAATTGTGGAGGTCCCAGCTCAGTCCACTTTTCAGGTCAGGGGCAGATAATCAAGGCCACAGATTCATGGTCCCCAAGTGGTCACTACCTTTAGGGACAGCATGCAGTACCACTGTGAACCTGATACCTAAAACAGGCCATAAACATGAAACTTTTGTCGTTGGACCCACCAATGTTGCTTCCAACCTGATGTCCATGGTGATAATATGACTCTCCAAAGGGATCCAACATATTTATGTGTTTGATTCGGTTACCCATGATATAAGAGGCGCCAGTTTTATCTGGCAGGTTCCTAGTGCCCTTCCCTTCATAGAATCAACATGCTCCTTGGCCAGATCCAATTAACTGTGGTAACGCAAGATTTGGGGATGATATCTCATGTCTATAACCAGCTTACAGTGAATGTCCACTCTTGAAAACCATTTTATTTATGCAGTCGAAATAGATCTAAAAATCTGTACTGATTCATGAATACATTTTATACAGCTCTATTTTGCAGATACAAAGCTTTAAATCCCCTGGAGTTAAATGTTCAGTTTCTTCCTACCTGCAGCCACCACTAGAGGGAGCTTAGGAGCTCAATAAAATAGGATGTATGCTCTGAAGCTCTCCCTAGTGGTGGCAGCAGCCAATTATCATTTAGCTCTATATTCATAGAGGGGAAATTCAATATCTGTATCAGAAAAGGGTAGACTCCTATAAAGAGAATTAAAGAACGTGGGACCTGAAAGTGACCTGGTGTTAAAAGCGGGGCATTCACTTTACTTCAGTCCCGAGTGCCAAACCTGGTGTCTGGGAGAAGTTATTTTAGGTATGGGTATATATTTTTGTTTACTTAAAGTGATTTTCCAGGAGTTCAATACCTATTCTTAGGATAATTCATCATTATCAGATCATTTCCCTACCCTCGTCACCTCCGGCCGCACCGGACATGACGTGACGGGGTAGGGAAATTTCACAGCAGAGTTAGCTGGACAGTGGCCGACACTGCGCATGCGCCGGGAGCCTCACCAGCCGTTAGGGTAGGGAAAAGTTACGGGCCAGTGCGCAGGCGCAGTGATCGGATGGATGTTCTCAGCTGGACACCGGCCGACACTGCGCATGCGCTGGGAGCCTCACCAGCGGTTAGGGTAGGGAAAAAGCACTGGCCCGTAATTTTTCTGTTCCCTAACAGCTGGTGAGGCTCCCAGCGCATGCGCAGTGTCGGCCGGTGTCCACCTGAGAACATCCACCCGATCACCGCGCATGCGCACTGGCCCTTAGTTTTTCCCTACCCTAACCGCTGGTGAGGCTCCCGGCGCATGCGCAGTGTCGGCCGATGTCCAGCTAACTCTGCTGTGAAATTTCCCTACCCCGTCGTTTTGCGCCTGCGCGGCGCACCACACCTCCGGCACACCTCCTTACGTCATGTCCGGTGCGGCCGCATCGCAGCAGGAAGTGACAAGGGTAGGGAAATCTCACGGGTAGGGAAATATAACGGAACACCGGCACCCTTACAATCAGCTATTTGAGGAAGCCACAGACCTCCACTGATCAGATAATAGGTCATCAATATTGTATTCCCGGAAAACCCCTGTAATGTCCTATTACGAGGTGATTCCATTTATTACCTACTCAATATTGGCTACTTCCTTTCATTGAGTATTACCCTCCATATTCTTCGGCCACCCTATATGTATCACATATTGCTTCGATCAATTATGAGTCCAGGTATTATGGGCTTTGAAATGTCAAAATGAATCACACTTAAGTGGCCCAACCCCGAATGGATCATGGACATTCTCTGTTTATTGGATGTACAATTGAAGACAAAACACAAAACATGTCTGTATATGTATATATATATATATAGATGTATATATTACCCACCCCCCTTTTCCGTTGCATTGTTTGTTTGTTTTTTCTTGTTATTTTTTTAATAAACGTTTAGACAACTCGATCTCGACAGAGATAACATATACAGAGACGGAGCCTGTGTATAACCACACAACGAAGCATCCAGCAATGACATTGATACATTGTAACACTGCATTCTGAATCCGGAGAAATGTTACGAGCAGTTGGCTGTAGCACAGTGCTCGTTACATGCATTATGCATATTGCCAGGAGGGTCATTTTATTTTATTTTTTTTAAAAGTTTTTTTTGTTTTGTTTCTCAACTCAAGATTTTCAATGTTTCAACAAACCTTCCTTCAAGCCATCCAAGTTCGGGTCTTGAGTTTCACCCAGTTCCTCAGCGGAAACGCCGCTTGAGTCGTCGCATGTCCTACTTTCAAAAATGTTGTTGTTGTTGTTCACTTGGCTGCCGTTTTGCTTCAGAAGCCGAAACACCTCTGCTTCCAGGTCCCTGATCTAGAACGACAGGAGGGGAAGGGAAGGAAAGGCTTTGAGGAATTCTGAAGACCAACCTCCCTACTACCTACCAAACCTGCCGAGGCATCCGTCATGTTACTCACACGTGACTGCAAGTTTTGAACTTCTGCAAGATGAACTTTTTCCATGTCTTCGATTTTCTTCTTCTCGACTTCTTGCCGTTTCATGAAGTCAACCTCCCTGGAATAAGGCAAAAAAAAAATCTAAATTAATTAAACACAACATAAGTAATATATAGAACCATTAAAAGGGGTTTTCCAAGACTTTAAGGGCTCATGCACACGACTTCTGCAAAAAAATACGGATGACGTCCGTGTGCATTCCGTATTTTGCAGAACGGAACAGCTGGCCCCTAATAGAACAGTATGGAAACAGAATGCACATGGAGACCCGTGGAAATGAATGGTTCTGCATACGGTCCGCTAAAAACAAACAAACAAAAAACGGAACGGACATGGAAAGAAAATACGTTCTTGTGCATGAGCACTAATATTGATGACCTATCCACTGGATAGGTCATCAGTATCTAATTGGATAACAGAGATTACACGCCGCAAGTGTGAAACCAGCCTTAGGCCTCATGCACACGACCGTTGTGTGCATCCGCGTCCGTTCCGTCATTTTTCATAGTTTAGCGGAGGTCCCATTCATTTCTATGGAGCTGTGAAAAAAAACTGATAGTCTTCTGTTTTTTCTCCACGTCCGTGATTCCAGTCCGTAAAAAAAATATAACCTGTCCTATTCTTGTCAGTGGAAAATGGAGGACGGACCCATTCAAGTTAAGTCAGGCGGCCGGATCTAACGTGCCACAGGTATGAAAGTAGCCTAACTCAGTGAGTAAAAATCTCGGAAAACTCCTTTGACCGGTATATATGACATCTTGACCCGTACAGTTCTTTGGCTCAGCATACTTTTAACTATTTAAACTGCAGTGATTTCAAGATACCCAATGTCTCTACTCCATTCACATCCAGAGCTGCACATAACGTTCTGGTGGTAGCTACAGTCAAAACTGTAAAAAGACTGCAGTGAACGCTCAGTTTCCTAGTGTGCAGTGCACAATGGTGGGCTGAGGCTTTACACGCTGTGATGGTTTAAAAGGATACAAGGAGGTTTGAGGTCATGCAGTGGATATAATGGGAAAGTAAGACATGTTGTAACTTAGAGGATTTGTTCACTTTTGCAATAATTTGTATTGGTCCAATGCATCTAAAATAAAATGACATAACATCTCACCACTTTGTACCTACAGCTCTTCAGACAACCTTACTGTATGTGTCTCCATGGTAACAGACTACAAACACACCTGCTGTAGTCTGATCCTGCAGTCATATTCCCTTCCTTTTGCTTTCTTCCTGCTAATACTGACCTCTTCTGGCCAGTTTATGCAACTACATGAACACCACAAAATTGACTAATGACTGGACAGCCATGATGCAGGTCGTCTCTGAGATCTGTTAGTGCCTGGGAGTGTTGTGACTTGTATATATCTTACTTTTGTTGGAAATCCTTGATTAACTTCTTGGCCTTGTTGTACTTCTTCTCCAGAGCCTGGTACTGACTCTGAGTCTCTTTCAGGTGCTCGTTGACTGTATGACACAAAGTCTGAGCCTCGATCCAGTAACTTTCCAGCTTCATCATCCTATCTTTGTTCTCCTCGATGTTTTGCTGCAGCTGAGTCTTTTCCAGTTCCCACCTCACTTTCTCATTCTCTGCCGCTTTCAGCTGAAGAACAGGAAAAACCATTATACAAGAGCTAATCCTACAGAGCAGTACTTAATGACACCGCTATCTATCTATCTAAAATATAGAATGAGGCAGCACTCCACAAATAATGAAAAATGGTGGACCACTTTATTCACCCAACTTGCAACGTTTCTCAAGCAACAACCTACAGTCTGGAGGGATTGCACCCACAATATCTTTTTGACTAGTGCTATTGTTTTTTTAAATTTACATAGCTATCTAAGGGTACTTTCACACTAGCGTTATTCTGTTCCGGCATACAGTTCCGTCAAAAGGGCTCTATGCCGGAAAAGAACTGATCAGGCATATCCCAATGCGTTCTGAATGGATAGGAATCCGTTCAGTTTGCATCAGTATGCCTTCCGTTCAGTCACTGTCAGGCGTTTTGGGCAGCATGTTGCGGTATTATCTCCGTCCAAAATGCCTGATCAGTCGCCGGAATGCGGGATCCGGCATTCATTCCCATTGACTTGCATTAGTGCTGATATGGCATTGCAAAACAACTGAAGGACGGATCCGCGCAGACCGGGAAAACTGGGAAAAAGACTGCAAGACGGATCTGTCCATCCACATGACAAGCGGAGATACGGATCCATTCTTGCAATGCATTTGTAGACGGATCCGCACCCGGATGACACACTGTCAATTGTCACACTGATCGGCGGATTCCGGCAGGCAGCTCCGACGACGGAACTCTCTGCCGGATCACACTAACGCTAGTGTGAAAGTACCCTAATCTATCTATATCTATCTCTATATCTAATATCTATCTAATCCAGGCATCCTCAAACTGCGGCCCTCCAGCTGTTGTAAAACTACAATGCCCTGCTGTAGGCTGATAGCTGTAGGTTGTTCGGGCATGCTGGGAGTTGTAGTTTTGCAACAGCTGGAGAGCCGCAGTTTGAGGATGCCTGATCTAATCTATCCAAATAGAAAAAAGGCAGCACTCTCCAAAAATAACGGTCTTTTATTCACCCAAAATGGATCAATTTGTTATTTTTGTCTATCTCATATCTATCTATCTATCTTCTATCTATCTATCTTCTCATATCTATCTATAATCTTCTATCTATCTAATCTATCTACCTATCTATCTATCTAAATCGCAAAAAGGCAGCACTCTCCAAATATACAAAAAAAAGTTATTTTATTTACCCAAAATGGGTAGCATTTTTTCTTTTCTATCTATCTATCCATCAGATATGCCCCAAATGGACCAAGACATGGGATAATTATGGCCTCTGCAGGGTAAATCTAGAATTACCCTGGTCCCATACAGTAAATAGGCGCTCATGTAGTACTATGATTACTCTCCACGCAGGCTCATGACGCTCATATTCCGTAAATTTGAATGGACATTTGTTGTCCAACGCTTTTAAAGTCCTTCATCTTGAATCCCATCTTGTAGATATTTGGGTTTCTGACTTTTGAGTCGCACACTATGGGCCAGGATTTATCATTACACTTACATCTTACTCCACTTTTACATATGTCCAAAGTCACTTTCTTTTGGCAAAGTCAGATTTATTAATGGTCCTTTAATACTGTGATAAATGTGGTTTGACGGTAGCAGTTTATCCTTCAGTAAGCGGCTTTACAAAAAAGTTGCATGTTCTATTCAAAAGTCGCATAAGATAAGCATGGTCCTCACTGGAGTGAAATGGCGCAATTTTTTTGTGCAATTTTTTTTGTGCAATTTTTTCCGACTTTTTCAGATTGTCACAATAGTAAATCTGTCAGGAGATTCATTTACATAAGAAAACACACCCACTTTCAGAAAAATGGCGAGCATAGCACAGAGCCAAAAAGTCGCACATTTTTGCACAGTTTTAGCAATTGCGCAAATATTTGCCACTTTTTCACTCCATTATTTTGACTGGAGCTAATGATAAATCTAGCCCTATGTATATGATTGATTCTATAAGTTTAGAAGTTAATGCACTTCTCTGAGTAAATTACCAGTCTCCTTACAGGCTGCAACTGGTGTGTGCAGTGACCGGATGCACTGGGAGCTATCGCTGGGAGCTATCGCTGTGTCACAATGTCTACTCCCGCTGCGCCGCATCATTAAAATGTTCCCACAATTGGCCCTTTTCGCAGCTGAGTCTCCATGTTCACACAAACAAGCCCCTGCCTCCATTGTGCGCGCTGACGAGAGGGAGAATGGATAATTGCAGCCTTACCTTTGTTTTCAGCTTCTGGATTTCAGCTTCGGTGACGGCATGCTTAATCTGCAGCTGCAAGGAAATAAAGGGAAAGAAGGAGTCAGAAGGGGAGGATGGCCGCGTGTTGGGTACGGCTGGATCGCCGAGGGGAAGCGCTGCAGTGCAGTAGGTTGTAAATTAAAACGTCTCGCTGCAAAAAGAAAGAAAAAACAAACAAACGACACAGTGTCAGTCTTCAGTTATGGATCAGACAGCCGCCTTGTAAGAGCAATCTCCCACGTCAACCATAAAAACATTGAGTGGAGTCCAACCTGCCGCCATGAGATAAAACCATCAACATAAACAGAGACGACAGTCTGCAGCAGCCGGAGTGAGTCATCCCACGGTTACATAACGCCGGGCTGAGGGATCGGCTGCCTCCCCGCTGCTGCCACTTTACAGCCAGCTACTGACAGTGCCAGGAATACAGCAGCACCACAATGGCTGCTGTTATTACATATGTGGGGGGTCCGACTAAACTGCTATCGCTCAGACCCATTATCAAAAATACCTAAAGACCTCCCGTGTGTCACCTACCTATAAATATCTCCAGGGTATGAGAACACAGTTGTGTTCAAAATAATAGCAGTGTGTTTAAAAAACTGAATAAAGCTCAAAATCCTTCTAATAGCTTTTATTTCCATACACACAAATGCATTGGGAACACGACACATTATATTCCAAATCAAAACATGAAGGAAACTATATCAAAGTTGTGTTGTTCCTCTAAAAAAGAAACGAAGAAAAGTGAATATTAGACTGTTCAAAAAAAATAGCAGTTTGTATTCTTCTTTACAAACTCAAACATTCACTATATAAACTGAAAAATGTCTGAAGATGTTTCTTTCCTTTGAATCACTAATATTTAGTTGTATAACCGCTGTTTCTGAGAACTGCTGGACGTCTGTGTTGCTCGGAGTCACCACCTTCTGCCCCTGTGACCAGGTATTCAGCCCAGGATGATTGGACTACATTACACAGTTCTTCTCCATTTCTTGGTTTTGCCTTAGAAACTGCATTTTTGATGTCACCCCACAAGTTTTCTATTGGATTAAGATCCGGGGATTGGGCTGGCCACTCCATAACGTCAATCTTGTTGGTCTGGAACCAAGATGTTGCACGTTTACTGGTGTGTTTGGGGTCGTTGTCTTGTTGGAACATCCATTTCAAGGGCATTTCCTCTTCAGCATAAGGCGGCCTGACCTCTACAAGTATTCTGCTGTATTCAAACTGATCCATGATCCCTGGTCTGCGAAAAATAGGCCCAACACCGTAGTATGAGAGACATCCCCATATCATGATGCTTGCCCACCATGCTTCCCTGTCGTCACAGTGCACTGTGGCTGGAATTCAGTGTTTGGGGGTCGTCTGACAAACTGTCTCCGGCCATTAGACCTAAAAGGAACAATCTTACTTCATCAGTCCACAGAATGTCTCTTTAGGCCGGTCAATGTGCTCTTTGGCAAATTGTAACCTCTTCAGCACTATGTCTTTTTATTTAAAGAGGACCTTTCACCGATTATTACACTGTGAACTAAGAATACAGACATGGAGAGCGGCGCCCGGGGATCTCACTGCACTTACTATTATCCCCGGGCGCCGCTCCGTTCTCCCGCTATGCCCTCCGGTATCTCCGGTCACTAAGTTATGGTAGGCGGAGTCTGCCCTTGTTCTTCTGTAGCGCTGGCCATCACATTGCAGAGCTCACAGCCTGGGAGAAAAATAACCTCCCAGGCTGTGAGCTCTGCGCTGCGATTGGCCAGCGCTAGAGCAGAACAAGGGCAGACTCCGCCTACCATAACTTAGTGACTGAAATCTCCGCCTACTATAACTTAGTGATCGGAGATACCGGAGGGCATAGCAGGAGAACGGAGCGGCGCCCGGGGATAATAGTAAGTGCACTGAGATCCCCGGGCGCCGGTCTCCATGTCTGTATTCTTAGTTCACAGTGTCATAATCGGTGAAAGGTCCCCTTTAACAGTGGGACTTTGCGGGGGCTTCTTGCAGATAGCTTGGCTTCACATAGGCGTCTTCTAATTGTAACAGGACTCACAGGGAACTTTACACCTTCTTTGATCTTCCTGGAGCTGATTGTTGGCTCAGTCCTTGCCATTTTGGCTATTCTTCTATCCATTCGAATGATAGTTTTTCGCTTTCTTCCACGTCTTTCAGGTTTTGGTTGCCATTTTAAAGCATTTGCGATCATTTTAGCTGAGCATCATTTTCTCTACTTCTTTATATGTTTTCCCCTCTCTAATCAACTTTTTAATTAAGGTACGCTGTTCTTCTGAACAATGTCTGGAACGACCAATTTTCCTCAGAATTTCAAAGAGAAATGCACTGTAACCAGCATGTACAACATTTGCTGCCTTCCTTCCTTAACCACCTCCGGACCGCCTAACGCAGATGTGCGGTCCGGAGGTGGCGGCCCTGCGCAGAGTCACGCATATACGCGTAATCTCGCGAGGGCCGGGATTTCCTGTGAACGCGCGCACACAGGCGCGCGCGCTCACAGGAACGGAAGGTAAGCGAGTGGATCTCCAGCCTGCCAGCAGCGATCGCTCGCTGGCAGGCTGGAGATCTGATTTTTTTAACCCCTAACAGGTATATTAGACGCTGTTTTGATAACAGCGTCTAATATACCTGCTACCTGGTCCTCTGGTGGTCTCTTTTGTTAGGATCGACCACCAGAGGACTCAGGTAGCTCAGTACAGTCGCACCAAACACCACACTACACTACACCCCCCCCCCCCGTCACTTATTAACCCCTTATAAACCCCTGATCACCCATGATCACCCCATATAAACTCCCTGATCACCCCCCTGTCATTGATCACCCCCCTGTCATTGATCACCCCCCTGTCAGGCTCCGTTCAGACGTCCGTATGATTTTTACGGATCCACGGATACATGGATCGGATCCGCAAAACGCATACGGACGTCTGAATGGAGCCTTACAGGGGGGTGATCAATGACAAGTGGGTGATCACGCATATAGACTTCCTGATCACTTCCCTGTCATTGATCACCCCTCTGTCATTGATCACCCCCCTGTAAGGCTCCATTCAGACATCCGCATGATTTTTACGGATCCACTGATAAATGGATCGGATCCGCAAAACGCATATGGACGTCTGAATGGAGCCTTACAGGGGGGTGATCAATGACAAGTGGGTGATCACGCATATAGACTTCCTGATCACTTCCCTGTCATTGATCACCCCTCTGTCATTGATCACCCCCCTGTAAGGCTCCATTCAGACATCCGCATGATTTTTACGGATCCACTGATACATGGATCGGATCCGCAAAACACATACGGACGTCTGAATGGAGCCTTACAGGGGGGTGATCAATGACAGGCGGGTGATCACCCATATAGATTCCCTGATCACCCCCTGCATTGATCACCCCTCTGTCATTGATCACCCCCCTGTAAGGCTCCATTCAGACGTCCGCATGATTTTTACGGATCCACTGATACATGGATCGGATCCGCAAAACACATGCGGACGTCTGAATGGAGCCTTACAGGGGGGTGATCAATGACAGGGGGTTGATCACCCCATATAGACTCCCTGATCACCCCCCTGTAAGGCTCCATTCAGACGTCCGCATGTGTTTTGCGGATCCGATCCATGTATCCGTGGATCCGTAAAAATCATACGGACGTCTGAATGGAGCCTTACCAGGGGGGTGATCAGTGACAGGGGGGTGATCAGGGAGTCTATATGGGTGATCACCCCCCTGTCATTGATCACCCCCCTGTCATTGATCACCCCCCTGGTAAGGCTCCATTCAGACATTTTTTTGGCCCAAGTTAGCGGAAATTTTTTGTTTGTTTTTTGTTTTTGTTTTTTCTTACAAAGTCTCATATTCCACTAACTTGTGTCAAAAAATAAAATCTCACATGAACTCACCATACCCCTCACGGAATCCAAATGCGTAAACATTTTTAGACATTTATATTCCAGACTTCTTCTCACGCTTTAGGGCCCCTAAAAAGCCAGGGCAGTATAAATACCCCACATGTGACCCCATTTCGGAAAGAAGACACCCCAAGGTATTCGCTGAGGGGCATATTGAGTCCATGAAAGATTGAAATTTTTGTCCTAAGTTAGCGGAAAGTGAGACTTTGTGAGAAAAAAACAAAAAAAATCCATTTACGCTAACTTATGCAAAAAAAAAAATAATTTCTATGAACTCGCCATGCCCCTCATTGAATACCTTGGGGTGTCTTCTTTCCAAAGTGGGGTCACATGTGGGGTATTTATACTGCCCTGGCTTTTTAGGGGCCCGAAAGCGTGAGAAGAAGTCTGGGATCCAAATGTCTAAAAATGCCCTCCTAAAAGGAATTTGGGCCCCTTTGCGCATCTAGGCTGCAAAAAAGTGTCACACATCTGGTATCGCCGTACTCAGGAGAAGTTGGGCAATGTGTTTTGGGGTGTCATTTTACATATACCCATGCTGGGTGAGAAAAATATCTTGGTCAAATGCCAACTTTGTATAAAAAAATGGGCAAAGTTGTCTTTTGCCAAGATATTTCTCTCACCCAGCATGGGTATATGTAAAATGACACCCCAAAACACATTCCCCAACTTCTCCTGAGTACGGCGATACCAGATGTGTGACACTTTTTTGATGCCAAGGTGGGCAAAGGGGCACATATTTCAAAGTGCACCTTTCGGATTTCACCGGTCATTTTTTACAGATTTTGATTGCAAAGTACTTCTCACACATATGGGCCCCTAAATTGCCAGGGCAGTATAACTACGCCACAAGTGACCCCATTTTGGAAAGAAGACACCCCAAGGTATTCTGTGAGGGGCATGGCGAGTTCCTAGAATTTTTTATTTTTTGTCGCAAGTTAGTGGAATATGAGACTTTGTAAGGAAAAAAGAGAAAAAAAAAAAATCATCATTTTCCGCTAACTTGTGACAAAAAAAAAAAAATTCTAGGAACTCGCCGTGCCCCTCACGGAATACCTTGGGGTGTCTTCTTTCCAAAATGGGGTCACTTGTGGCGTAGTTATACTGCCCTGGCAATTTAGGGGCCCAAATGTGTGAGAAGTACCTTGCAATCAAAATGTGTAAAAAATGGCCTGCAAAATCCGAAAGGTGCACTTTGGAATATGTGCCCCTTTGCCCACCTTGGCAGCAAAAAAGTGTGACACATCTGGTATCGCCGTACTCAGGAGAAGTTGGGGAATGTGTTTTGGGGTGTCATTTTACATATACCCATGCTGGGTGAGAAAAATATTTTGGTCAAATGCCAACTTTGTATAAAAAAATGGGCAAAGTTGTCTTTTGCCAAGATATTTCTCTCACCCAGCATGGGTATATGTAAAATGACACCCCAAAACACATTCCCCAACTTCTCCTGAGTACGGCGATACCAGATGTGTGACACTTTTTTGCTGCCAAGGTGGGCAAAGGGGCACATATTCCAAAGTGCACCTTTCGGATTTCACCGGTCATTTTTTACACATTTTGATTGCAAAGTTCTTCTCACACATTAGGGCCCCTAAATTGCCAGGGCAGTATAACTACCCCACAAGTGACCCCATTTTGGAAAGAAGACACCCCAAGGTATTCTGTGAGGGGCACGGCGAGTTCCTAGAATTTTTTATTTTTTGTCGCAAGTTAGTGGAATATGAGACTTTGTAAGAAAAAAAAAGAAAAGAAAAAATCATCATCATTTTCCGCTAACTTGTGACAAAAAATAAAAAGTTCTATGAACTCACTATGCCCATCAGCGAATACCTTAGGGTGTCTACTTTCCGAAATGGGGTCATTTGTGGGGTTTTTCTACTGTCTGGGCATTGTAGATCCTCAGGAATCATGACAGGTGCTCAGAAAATCAGAGCCGTTTCAAAAAGCGGAAATTCACATTTTTGTACCATAGTGTGTAAACGCTATAACTTTTACCCAAACCCTTTTTTTTTTGCCCAAACATTTTTTTTTGATCAAAGACATGTAGAACAATAAATTTGGTGAAAAATTTATATATGGATGTCGTTTTTTTTGCAAAATTTTACAGCTGAAAGTGAAAAATGTCATTTTTTTGCAAAAAAATCGTTACATTTTGATTAATAACAAAAAAATTAAAAATGTCAGCAGCAATAAAATACCACCAAATGAAAGCTCTATTAGTGAGAAGAAAAGGAGGTAAAATTCATTTGGGTGGTAAGTTGCATGACCGAGCGATAAACGGTGAAAGGAGTGTAGTGCAGAAGTGTAAAAAGTGCTCTGGTTATGAAGGGGGTTTCAGCTAGCGGGGCTGAAGTGGTTAAATAAGGGCAATAATTGCCACCTGTTTTTCAAAGAATGAATGACCTCACTCATTGAACTCCACACTGCTATTATTTTGAACATGCCCCTTTCAATAAGTGATTGAATTACACAGAATTAGCAGCATGCATGTCATGACTGTTGGGTCTGTTGGATTTCTATTACTCTACTACACCTGCTAGTAAATGATTTGCCATGCAGAAATATAATTTCTACCAAAAACAGTGATTAATCAGGTTAGAGATGTCTGACTGCTATTATTTTGAACACAACTGTATATATGTGTTTATAGCCTCCCCTCCGACAGAAACAGCCCCTACCCATACAGGTCTAGTCATGGCAGCCCACTTCCCATAGTAAAGGACTAGCCCCCCAATAATTATTACAGCAGCCCCCGGTTCTGAAATAATCCCCGAATGCCCCCTTCGTTCCTTATCCATTAGTCACAGCAGTCTACAACTTTTTCCCTATCTCCACTCTTCACACAAACGTCCCATGAGATGAGGCTCCTGCTTCTCGCACCCAGTCTTGCCTCCACCTCTTCCAGGGATGCTCCCAGCTCAGACATTGATGGCATATCAGTAGGATATCCCACAAATGTTAGATAGGTGCAGGTCCCACCTCTGGGACCTGCTTGAACGAAGCCCCCCAAGTTAGAGCGGCTGTGAATGTGCAACCACCATGGGAGTTTATAAAATTAACTGAGCGCTGGCTCGGCTATTTCCGGCAGTCGTATAGCAGCAAAAAGGGAGGTGGCCACGTTTGTGCGGCTTGCTCTCCATTCACTGCTATTAGAGAGTGTATAAAATTAGCAGGACTTACAGGACTTGCGGATGTAGTAGAGTTAACAACACACATGATTTATGAGACGTGTTATCTAAACTAAATGCGTTAAGCAAACACCTTCAATTGCTTTTCAATGGCTTTTGTCTCAAAATAACGCGATGAGTTAAGAAATTTGAGTTAAGAGATTGTGTGTTAACCCTGCTACATATGTAAGTAGAAGAAGCAGGGCTCACAGGCTTTCTCCATCAGTAGGCATAGGTAGCAGGACTGACAGGCTAGTGAACAGGGGAAGCAGTTCTAGCAGGCATTCTCAATCAATGAGCAGGGATGCAGGGCTCACAGGCTTTCTCTATCAGCGAACAGCGTAAACAGGACTCACAGGCTTTCTCTATCAGCGAACAGGGAAAGAGGACTCACAGGCTTTCTCTATCAGCGAACGGGGAAACAGGACTCACAGGCTTTCTCTATCAGCGAACGGGGAAACAGGGCTCACAGGCTTTCTCTATCAGCGAACAGGGAAACAGGACTCACAGGCCTTCTCTATCAGCGAACAGCGGAAACAGGACTCACAGGCTTTCTCTATCAGCGAACAGCGGAAACAGGACTCACAGGCTTTCTCTATCAGCGAACAGCGGAAACAGGACTCACAGGCTTTCTCAATCAATGAGCAGGGATGCAGGACTCACAGGCTTTCTCTATCAGCGAACAGCGTAAACAGGACTCACAGGCTTTCCTTATCAGCGAACAGCGTAAACAGGACTCACAGGCTTTCTCTATCAGTGAACAGCGTAAACAGGACTCACAGGCTTTCTCTATCAGCGAACAGGGAAAGAGGACTCACAGGCTTTCTCTATCAGCGAACGGGGAAACAGGACTCACAGGCTTTCTCTATCAGCGAACGGGGAAACAGGACTCACAGGCCTTCTCTATCAGCGAACAGCGGAAACAGGACTCACAGGCTTTCTCTATCAGCGAACGGGGAAACAGGACTCACAGGCTTTCTCAATCAATGAGCAGGGATGCAGGACTCACAGGCTTTCTCTATCAGCGAACAGCGTAAACAGAACTCACAGGCTTTCTCTATCAGCGAACGGAGAAACAGGACTCACAGGCCTTCTCTATCAGCGAACAGCGGAAACAGGACTCACAGGCTTTCTCTATCAGCGAACAGCAGAAACAGGACTCACAGGCTTTCTCTATCAGCGAACGGGGAAACAGGATTCACAGGCTTTCTCTATCAGCGAACGGGGAAACAGGACTCACAGGCTTTCTCAATCAATGAGCAGGGATGCAGGGCTCACAGGCTTTCTCTATCAGCGAACAGCGTAAACAGGACTCACAGGCTTTCTCTATCAGCGAACAGGGAAAGAGGACTCACAGGCTTTCTCAATCAATGAGCAGGGATGTAGGACTCACAGGTTTTCTCTATCAGCAAACAGCGTAAACATGACTCACAGGCTTTCCTTATCAGTGAACAGCGTGAACAGGACTCACAGGCTTTCTCTATCAGCAAACAGCGTAAACAGGACTCACAGGCTTTCTCTATCAACGAACAGCGTAAACAGGACTCACAGGCTTTCTCTATCAACGAACAGCGTAAACAGGACCCACAGGCTTTCTCTATCAGCGAACAGGGAAAGAGGACTCACAGGCTTTCTCTATCAGCGAACGGGGAAACAGGACTCACAGGCTTTCTCTATCAGCGAACGGGGAAAAAGAACTCACAGGCCTTCTCTATCAGCGAACAGCGGAAACAGGACTCACAGGCTTTCTCTATCAGCGAACGGGGAAACAGGACTCACAGACCTTCTCTATCAGCGAACAGCGGAAACAGGACTCACAGGCTTTCTCTATCAGCGAATGGGGAAACAGGACTCACAGACCTTCTCTATCAGCGAACAGCAGAAACAGGACTCACAGGCTTTCTCTATCAGCGAATGGGGAAACAGGACTCACAAGTTTTCTCAATCATTGAGCAGGGATGCAGGGCTCACAGGCTTTCTCTATCAGCGTACAGCGTAAACAGGACTCACAGGCTTTCTCTATCAGCGAACAGGGAAAGAGGACTCACAGGCTTTCTCAATCAATGAGCAGGGATGTAGGACTCACAGGTTTTCTCTATCAGCAAACAGCGTAAACATGACTCACAGGCTTTCCTTATCAGCAAACAGCGTAAACAGGACTCACAGGCTTTCTCTATCAACGAACAGCGTAAACAGGACTCACAGGCTTTCTCTATCAACGAACAGCGTAAACAGGACCCACAGGTTTTCTCTATCAGCGAACAGGGAAAGAGGACTCACAGGCTTTCTCTATCAGCGAACGGGGAAACAGGACTCAGAGGCTTTCTCTATCAGCGAACGGGGAAAAAGAACTCACAGGCCTTCTCTATCAGCGAACAGCGGAAACAGGACTCACAGGCTTTCTCTATCAGCGAACGGGGAAACAGGACTCACAGACCTTCTCTATCAGCGAACAGCGGAAACAGGACTCACAGGCTTTCTCTATCAGCGAATGGGGAAACAGGACTCACAAGTTTTCTCAATCATTGAGCAGGGATGCAGGGCTCACAGGCTTTCTCTATCAGCGTACAGCGGAAACAGGACTCACAGGCTTTCTCTATCAGCGAACGGGGAAACAGGACTCACAGGCTTTCTCAATCAATGAGCAGGGATGCAGGACTCACAGGCTTTCTCTATCAGCAAACAGCGTAAACATGACTCACAGGCTTTCCTTATCAGTGAACAGTGTAAACAGGACTCACAGGCTTTCTCTATCAGCGAACAGCGTAAACAGGACTCACAGGCTTTCTCTATCAACGAACAGCGTAAACAGGACTCACAGGCTTTCTCTATCAACGAACAGCGTAAACAGGACCCACAGGCTTTCTCTATCAGCGAACAGGGAAAGAGGACTCACAGGCTTTCTCTATCAGCGAACGGGGAAACAGGACTCACAGGCTTTCTCTATCAGCGAACGGGGAAACAGGACTCACAGGCCTTCTCTATCAGCGAACAGCGGAAACAGGACTCACAGGCTTTCTCTATCAGCGAACGGGGAAACAGGACTCACAGACCTTCTCTATCAGCGAACAGCGGAAACAGGACTCACAGGCTTTCTCTATCAGCGAATGGGGAAACAGGACTCACAAGTTTTCTCAATCAGTGAGCAGGGATGCAGGGCTCACAGGCTTTCTCTATCAGCGTACAGCGGAAACAGGACTCACAGGCTTTCTCTATCAGCGAACGGGGAAACAGGACTCACAGGCTTTCTCTATGAGCGAACAGGGGAAACAGGACTCACAGGCTTTCTCTATCAGTGAGCAGGCGAAGCAGGACTCACAGGCTTTCTCTATCAGTAAACAGGGGAAACAGGACTCACAGGCTTTCTCTATCAGTGAGCAGAGGAAGCAGGATTTTTGATATGAGTAGGTGAGTAAAGCAGGACTATTTTTACATAAATATACTGTATCAAATCACAGAAAATGATATACCCCCAAGCTCAGTGTTTTCCCTTCTATAAGATCACAGATCACACTATATATGACTGTAGCGTTTGCATCATTTTTGAAGCTTTAAGGACTTATGCACACGGTTAAAAAACTGACGGTACTCTGAATGTATGGAGGTATCACTGTACTTATGGCACTTGAAGGATCTTTACAGAACTCATCGTGCCACCATACAGCCTTCATGACATGTGAAAGTTCAGACAGAAAGGAAAACAGACTAGCAGAGTATTTCTGGAAGGCTGCTATGGGTTTGTGAAGAGGGTTGAGTTCCAGTTGTCCCCTGCCCCATGGGCACTGTGGGTCTACACAGTAACTCTCCTGGTCAGAGACAATGGTCTCTACAACATAAGGGAAGACAGGGAAGAAAACCAGAGCCTGGCCCATAATGCACCGGGACGGGGGGGGGTGGCTATTGCCAATATTTTGGTTCTCTATATATTGAGCAGTGCCGGGCTGGTTGAAGCATTAGTCACCAAGACCATACAGCTGCATCAAGAAAAGGTCCTTGAACATAAACTAACTGTGGCACAGGCCTAATAATCCTATAATAAGATGCTTTTGTTGGCGATCCATGCCTGTTCAGAGCTATTCTTATTCCTCTACTCTTCTGTCTCATTTTTTAAGGAAACACAGTAATTTCTATGTGCGCTCTGTCTGAGGGAGCAGATAATTACAGTATTTATATGTACTTTTCAATTTAGCAGTACTTGGGAGCAGCGCGGAAACGCTTGCACAGATAATATAACGACATGAGAGATTTTTATTTTGTGGACTTTTTTTGGACCTTATATTTGACATAAGTGGGATTGACATTAGTTTAGTGCGTTATAGTCCTCCAATACATCCATACGTCTTAGGTTACATGCACACGAGCATATTTGGGGTCAGCGTCCGATTAGCATTTTTGGCACATTGCACATGGACACATTCATTTCCATGGGTCCGTAAAAAATACGGACAACACACGGGAATTATCTTATCCTGTACTGATCCTGAGTTACATCCAATATTATTTTTCAGAACAGCACTTAACATTCTGCTGGTGCAGTCACTGTGTACATACATTACTTATCCTGTACTGATCCTGAGTTACATCCTGTATTATACCCCAGAGCTGCACTCACTATTCTGCTGGTGCAGTCACTGTGTACATACATTACATTACTTATCCTGTACTGATCCTGAGTTACATCCTGTATTATACCCCAGAGCTGCACTCACTGTGTACATACATTACATTACTTATCCTGTACTGATCCTGAGTTACATCCTGTATTATACCCCAGAGCTGCACTCACTATTCTGCTGGTGCAGTCACTGTGTACATACATTACTTATCCTGTACTGATCCTGAGTTACATCCTAAATTATAATCCAGAGCTGAACTCACTATTCTGCTGGTGCAGTCACTGTGTACATACATTACATTACTTATCCTGTACTGATCCTGAGTTACATCCTGTATTATACCCCAGAGCTGCACTTACTATTCTGCTGGTGCAGTCACTGTGTACATACATTACATTACTTATCCTGTACTGATCCTTAGTTACATCCTGTATTATACTCCAGAGCTGCACTCACTATTCTGCTGGTGCAGTCACTGTGTACATACATTACATTACTTATCCTGTACTGATCCTGAGTTACATCCTGTATTATACTCCAGAGCTGCAATCACTATTCTGATGGTGCAGTCACTGTGTACATACATTACATTACTTATCCTGTACTGATCCTGAGTTACATCCTGTATTATACTCCAGACCTGCACTCACTATTCTGCTGGTGCAGTCACTGTGTACATACATTATAATTACTTATACTGTACTGATCCTGAGTTACATCCTGTATTATACTCCAGAGCTGCACTCACTATTCTGCTGGTGCAGTCACTGTGTACATACATTACATTACTTATCCTGTACTGATCCTGAGTTACATCCTGTATTATACTCCAGAGCTGCACTCACTATTCTGCTGGTGCAGTCACTGTGTACATACATTACATTACTTATCCAGTACTGATCCTGAGTTACATCCTGCATTATACTCCAGAGCTGCACTCACTATTCTGCTGGAGCAGTCACTGTGTACATACATTACTTATCCTGTACTGATCCTGAGTTACATCCTAAATTATAATCCAGAGCTGAACTCACTATTCTGCTGGTGCAGTCACTGTGTACATACATTACATTACTTATCCTGTACTGATCCTGAGTTACATCCTGTATTATACTCCAGAGCTGCACTCACTATTCTGCTGGTGGAGTCACTGTGTACATAAATTACTTATCCTGTACTGATCCTGAGTTACATCCTGTATTATACTCCAGAGCTGCACTCACTATTCTGCTGGTGGAGTCACTGTGTACATACATTACATTACTTATCCTGTACTGATCCTGAGTTACATCCTGTATTATTCTCCAGAGCTGCACTCACTATTCTGCTGGTGCAGTCACTGTGTACATACATTACATTACTTATCCTGTACTGATCCTGAGTTACATCCTGTATTATACCCCAGAGCTGCACTCACTATTCTGCTGGTTCAGTCACTGGGTACATACATTACATTACTTATCCTGTACTGATCCTGAGTTACATCCTGCATTATACTCCAGAGCTGCA
This sequence comes from Bufo gargarizans, assembly GCF_014858855.1. NCBI lineage: Eukaryota > Metazoa > Chordata > Amphibia > Anura > Bufonidae > Bufo > Bufo gargarizans. Next base: position 478,619,868 of record NC_058084.1, on the reverse strand, counting down.
CTCACTATTCTGCTGGTGCAGTCACTGTGTACATACATTACTTTTCCTGTACTGATCCTGAGTCTATATAGTACGAATAGCATCATGTCAGTAAATTTCCAGATAACGTTTGACCATGTGCTGTTTTTCTTACCTCTTTAAATTTGTGAGCTAGTTTTGTTGCATCCAGGTCTGAAGAAAACACTTCATCGCCTTCTGGAAGATCAAAAACCTCAATGGCCATTTCTCTTCCTGGGATGACTGGCCCCACATCTTCATCCTCCTCATCAGTGGCGTATTCTCCAGTCTGTAAGACGAACAATAAGATGACATTACACAAGCACGGTCTGGGTGAGAACATACTGGAGCAGATTTACTAACATGTCTAACATTTAGGCTACATTCACCCGACCGTGGTGAAGCTGTTCCTGTGTGGTGGACTGCAAACCGTGGATCCCAAAAACACGAGCACCGTCCTTGTGAACTGCGGTGTGGACTCATTGACTTGAATGGGTCCGCAAGATATGGCAAAAGTAGGATATGTCCTATTTTTTGTGATTCGTAGGCACAAAAGGGCTTCCGGTCCGTGCCTCCACTCCCATGTCCGCAACACGGTTCTTTCACAAAAATGTTATATAATAGAGAATGGTTTAATCAGCAAATTTCTAAATCCCTTTTTTTATTTTTTATTATGAATAACCACTATAGAAGTTTCCTGAGAAGCTATAAGATTCCAACAGAACAAGAGCATTGCATTAATAAGTGCACCCCGCGTTCTTTTATCTTCTGTAACTCACACGCCCGAGCCTGTCAGCCAAATAATAGGGGACACGTGGGTGATCAGAACACGACGCTGCGGAAGAAAACACACTCAGAGCACAAGTTATGTCATAATTGTTTCCAAAGATGAAAGGACCGTTCTTCAAACCCTATGAGATGCTGACAGCTATAATACTGCTTCAAGGGGAATGTGACAACTCTAACAAAACAGCAACGTGCCGAACAGATGGAGGATAATATCCAATATTTGTTTCCTGCTGATTCGGGTTGAGAATGTGATCTGTGAGAGAAGTACTAGATGTTAGTAATCTGATAAACCACGAGTTACTTCAGTGATGTCACCAGATATTACTAGTAATCTGATAAACTACGAGTTACTTCAGTGATGTCACCAGATATTACTAGTATCTGATAAACTACAAGTTACTTCAGTGAGGTCACCAGATATTAGTGATCTGATAAACTACAAGTTACTTCAGTGATTTCACCAGATATCAGTGATCTGATGAACTATGAATTACTTCAGTGATGTCACCAGATATTACTAGTAATCTGATAAACTGAGTTACTTCATTGATGTCACCAGATATTAGTGATCTGATAAACTATGAATTACTTCAGTGATGTCACCAGATATTACTAGTAATCTGATAAACTATAAGTTACTTCAGTGATGTCACCAGATATTACTAGTAATCTTATAAACTACGAGGTACTTCAGTGATGTCACCAGATATTACTAGTATCTGATAAACTACAAGTTACTTCAGTGAGGTCACCAGATATTAGTGATCTGATAAACTACAAGTTACTTCAGTGATGTCACCAGATATTACTAGTAATCTGATAAACCACGAGTTACTTCAGTGATGTCACCAGATATTACTAGTATCTGATAAACTACAAGTTACTTCAGTGAGGTCACCAGATATTAGTGATCTGATAAACTACAAGTTACTTCAGTGATGTCACCAGATATTACTAGTAATCTGATAAACCACGAGTTACTTCAGTGATGTCACCAGATATTACTAGTAATCTGATAAACTACGAGTTACTTCAGTGATGTCACCAGATATTACTAGTATCTGATAAACTACAAGTAACTTCAGTGATTTCACCAGATATCAGTGATCTGATGAACTATGAATTACTTCAGTGATGTCACCAGATATTACTAGTAATCTGATAAACTATGAGTTACTTCAGTGATGTCACCAGATATTAGTGATCTGATAAACTATGAATTACTTCAGTGATGTCACCAGATATTACTAGTAATCTGATAAACCACGAGTTACTTCAGTGATGTCACCAGATATTACTAGTAATCTGATAAACTACGAGTTACTTCAGTGATGTCACCAGATATTACTAGTATCTGATAAACTACAAGTTACTTCAGTGAGGTCACCAGATATTAGTGATCTGATAAACTACAAGTTACTTCAGTGATGTCACCAGATATTACTAGTAATCTGATAAACCACGAGTTACTTCAGTGATGTCACCAGATATTACTAGTAATCTGATAAACTACGAGTTACTTCAGTGATGTCACCAGATATTACTAGTATCTGATAAACTACAAGTTACTTCAGTGAGGTCACCAGATATTAGTGATCTGATAAACTACAAGTTACTTCAGTGATGTCACCAGATATTACTAGTAATCTGATAAACCACGAGTTACTTCAGTGATGTCACCAGATATTACTAGTAATCTGATAAACTACGAGTTACTTCAGTGATGTCACCAGATATTACTAGTATCTGATAAACTACAAGTAACTTCAGTGATTTCACCAGATATCAGTGATCTGATGAACTATGAATTACTTCAGTGATGTCACCAGATATTACTAGTAATCTGATAAACTATGAGTTACTTCAGTGATGTCACCAGATATTAGTGATCTGATAAACTATGAATTACTTCAGTGATGTCACCAGATATTACTAGTAATCTGATAAACTACAAGTTACTTCAGTGATGTCACCAGATATTACTAGTGATCTGATAAACTATGAGTTACTTCAGTGATGTCACCAGATATTACTAGTAATCTGATAAACTATGAGTTACTTCAGTGATGTCACCAGATATTAGTAATCTGATAAACTATTAGTTACTTCAGTGATGTCACCAGATATTAGTAATCTGATAAACCACAAGTTACTTCAGTGATGTCACCAGATATGAGTAATCTGATAAACTATAAATTACTTCAGTGATGTCACCAGATATTAGTAATCTGATAAACTATGAATTACTTCAGTGATGTCACCAGATATTAGTAATCTGATAAACTATAAGTTACTTCAGTGATGTCACCAGATATTACTAGTGATCTGATAAACTATGAGTTACTTCAGTGATGTCACTAGATATTACTAGTAATCTGATAAACTATGAGTTACTTCAGTGATGTCACCAGATATTAGTAATCTGATAAACTATTAGTTACTTCAGTGATGTCACCAGATATTAGTAATCTGATAAACCACAAGTTACTTCAGTGATGTCACCAGATATGAGTAATCTGATAAACTATGAATTACTTCAGTGATGTCACCAGATATTAGTAATCTGATAAACTATAAGTTACTTCAGTGATGTCACCAGATATTACTAGTGATCTGATAAACTATGAATTACTTCAGTGATGCCCACCAGATATTAGTAATCTGATAAACTACAAGTTACTTTAGTGATGTCACCAGATATTAGTAATCTGATAAACTATAAGTTACTTCAGTGATGTCACCAGATATTACTAGTGATCTGATAAACTATGAGTTACCTCAGTGATGTCACCAGATATTCATATACTGATAAACTAACAGTTACTTCAGTGATGTCACTTGGGGAGGACTTTATAACTACAGAGGGGGCACTAAAGAGGCCATTATACCTGCTGGTGGCACTATGTGGGTGGCGGGCTTTATAACTACAAGGGGGCTTGGGCACTATAGGGGGCATTATAACTTGTGTGGGTACTACCGAGGCATTATAACTACTGGGGCGTTATAGAGCTGCATTATAGCTTTATTACTACTTGGTGCACTAAGGTGGGATATTATTATCTGGCACGATATGGATGGCACTATTACTAACTCTTGGGAAGCAGTATTATCATTGGGGGCATTGTAGGGGGTATTATTACTAATGAGAGCACTCTGGGACTTTTATATAATATGGGGGGGTCTATATGTAAGGCAGTTTAGTTTCAGCAGTATAGTGTTTGGGGGCATTGGGGAGTACAGCGGGCACAGAATGCATTTTTTTTTATGTTTTTTTTTTTGTCCAGTAATTGTTGAACTTGAGAACAATGGATGTCTATGGAACACCAGAAAATACAGCTACCTCCTACCCATCATAATCTTTCTGTTTCACAAGTAATTGTGTGACTGACTTTTTATACCCTTTAACCTAGAAGATTATTTCTAATGTTCCTTATATGTTCCTTATCTACTGGCTTACATGTCTCCATGGTGTATCTGTGAACTTACTATGTATCCCTCAGTTTTTTTTTCGTTTTTTTAAATAAAAAATGTAAAAAAATAAAATAAAAATGAAAATGAGGCAAAAACGTTGCAGCCAGAGTATGCAGCAAAAAAAAACAAAAAAGATTGCTGATCAAAGAGAAATTGAACTGGAAGGAAACTGGCACTAATGGAAATCATGCTTTAATCCCAACAGACTTCCAGTCAACATCTTTAGGTGGAGTTTTATGCATTAAAAAAAAAAAAAAAAAAACGCCAGGAAAAAGAAAATGCAACAAAAGTTAGCTGAGAAGCGGCCATGGTGCCGCAAAAATTGTGCAGTTCTACAAGCCACGCCGGGAATCAGATTACTCGCTAAAAATGGATTGACCGCGCAGTCAATGATTTTTTAATGTCTATGATTTTTTTATGTTTTGCAGTTTTCAGGACCGCACGGTTCTGTCCGCAACGCGACCGTTTCTCAGCCGCTGTATGGCCATGACTTGTGGCCGTACTCTCAGCGTCAAGCTAACGATTGCTACATCTGCAGATGTTCTTCGAACCTTGTAGTATTGACCATTAAACAGCAAGGGGCGAGGGGGGGGTGCTCCAAAATCCTACCCTAATGCATTTGTAATTGGCGCAGCCCTTACTACTATGTCATTTATGAAAAAGCATAAAAAATAAAAACAAAAAAAAAAAAACAACAAGCCGATTCCGTTCTCTTCTGATCTGCTGGAGGATGAAAGCTGCATTCTGAAGACTTCGATGATGAATGGGGAAGCAAAGCTTTGGAGACACCAAATGTGAGGGAGCAGACCGCCTGATACCGAGCACCTGTCTCATTGCCATTCCATGCACTGCTGCCGTGTAATTTGATTATCTGCTGTAGGAAATATTTAATACTGCTATTTATATTGGTGACGCGCTCCGGAGATTTAATAGTCTGTTTTTTATGGAAGCCGAGGTGGCTGATCCGAGAGAAATTAGAGCGGAGGCTTCAGAGCGGCTTCGGGAGTATTCCCTGGGGCGGTATTTGGAGATGCTACATCCAGGTCGTTGTGTGCGCAGAAAAACAATCACTCGGGGAACTCGCAGCGGAATGGAGCAGAGAGTGTGCAGTATATAATTATATAGTCAACCTGTCGATGGCAGGTCTGATGAAAACTGCAAATGTGTGCCAAGGCTTTGAGGAAACAAAGGAAATTGCCAAAAACTAAAGAAACAGCATGAAGGGTCTGCCTGCCAGAAAGCTCCCGACCCATCAAGTCTATTACATCCACGGCATTTTTGATTCATTTCTGTAGGACTACTGAAAATAGCTGAGTAAGCGCACTTGGCTATTTCCTGCACCGCCATGCAAGTGAATGGAGAGAGCCACAAACATGCGCGGACTCCTCTCTATTCCGCCCTGTTCCTGAGATAGGAGTGTGTCCCAAAAGTGACTCTATGGCTCCTACTGGACATTTATGGCATTATGACGCTGTGCACTCCGGGCGCCAGGCCTTAGTTGCATCAACTTACCTTTCCATCAGGGGTGCGGCCGACACTCCATCGTTCCGCGCTGCTCTGCGCCTGATGTCACACAGCTCGTCAGGCCACGGCGTGCGCACGTCAGAAGGTCAGTGCAGTGCGGGACCATGGACGTGCTGTGGAGTGTCCGGAGGCCCCCTGCTGGAAAGGTGAGTATTCAGAGCGCAGCGAGAGACCACGGAGCGGGAGTAACAGCAAGCGCTTCACTCCCGCTCCGTGGTCACGTGACACAAACAAATCCTCGATGCAAAGAATTTGCATTGAGGATTTTTTGTGTCGAATTACTCGATTTAGGGTACTTTCACACCCCCATTGACTATAATGGGGACGGGGGCGGCGCAGTACGGCAGTGCACGGCGAAAGGCTGCCGGACTAAAAGTCTTGCATGTCCGACTTTTTAGTCTGGCGGCCTCTGACCGCGAACTGCCGTACTGCGCCGGAGCGCCGCCCCGTCCCCATTATAGTCAATGGGGATGGAGCGGCGGTCCAGCGGTACGGCGAAACAGTGGAAGGACGCATCCGACAGGGTGAACATCCTGCCGCAAGTGTAAAAGTACCCTAAGTCGAGTACTCGTTGCAGCCCTAGTGCTACCTACAGGATGGAAACAAAGCAGACGGATTGGTTTACATGGTGAAAACGGGTTAAGACAGAGTCCAGATTGAAATAGGAAAAAGCAGGTGGAGGCAATGGCATGAGAGCATCTATTAAATACCATCGTAATCTCAGAAAACCCCTTTAAACGTTCATATGGGACTAACCCTTTAAGCGCTAGCCAGTTATCTGGCAATTGACTCTGGACAAAAAAGTGGACCACAAGCAGAAAACATAGGAGGACATTTACTGAGGCCAGTGTTTTGTATGCCAGTCTGAATCCCTGTCTCTTAATAATTGTGGCAAATGTCTAAAAGTCCGTGCTCCAGAGCTGAAATCTACACCAGCAACAGAACTGGTGCAGACTTCAGGTATAATCTACTACAGTTTCCTCTTGTAGATTAACAATAAACGTGCTGGGTCGGCTATGCCCGGCCCCACCGTGCCCACTTTTTGGAAAGGTGGCAAGGGCCGTACAAAACCAGTAAAACATTTTGAGATGCACCAAACTTTACCAATGTGCACACTTATTTCATCCCCCGCTACAGCAGCCAAAACAGGCCAGGCCATCGTTATAATATCGCTGGGTATCCGACGCCTGGCATCCTTCCCCCCGCAGCCGTTTGATCGGGGCGGGACGCTGCGCCTCTTCACAGTTTACGTCCATGTGCATGGTTTTACTTGCACGCTGTCTACTTGGTGGTGGTGCAGGAGATCACAGCTTTGTTCTCTTTGCTTACTTTGGACAAAAACTGCAAAATTCTACACCACAGCTACTAATTTGAGGGTGTGCATGTAGACGGCTCTATGTAAAAATAATAGTAATAAAAATAATAATAATTACCGTAATTAATTCCTCTAATCCAGTAGATGGCCACTAATTGGACCCTCAAACTAGAGGTACACTACATGCCCTCAAGTCTTGGTACCCAGTCCAAGAAGAAGAATGGGTGATTGGTTGAGACTTCTGCTGCATAGACGTAATAGACGGTCAAACTTCTGACCTGCTGAGAACTGTCTCGCCCATCTGCTTCATTACACATTTTCCATTTTCATTTTTTACTCCCTGCCTTCCCGGAGCCATAACTTTTGAAATTTTCTGTTCACGCCACCGTATGAGGGCTCGCTTTTTGCAGGACAAGTGGTACTTTCTCATCGCACCATTTTCTATTGCATACTATACAGACACAACATATGAACGGATGTGAAGTTGTTGGTGGATCCCACCAAAATGTCTGGGATCCACCAACAGCTTTCTATTGTCTAAAAGACAGATAAAAAAAAAAAAAAACACAGATTAGGACAATTGTCACATAAAATAAAGTCCTCAGCAGCAGAACAGATATGACAGAAATGAGTAGTCCAGGCGGCGTCCCAGCTGGGGCCGGTTCATCTGCAGTTCATGCTACCTCGAGCCTGGAACCGGGCCAGAACCGTACAGAAGGGAGAGGACATAATAAATAAAACACATAAAATGTCAGAAAGATCTAGACGTGCTCCATCTATGCTACAGCATGAAGCCTGCCCTGCATACACAACGATGACATGAAGCCCCCCCCTATAACACTGGCTCCACAGTCACCCCACATACTACTCTGCATCCTTGTAATATATCGCCATAACTTTATTGCTATTTTCATTTATTTGATTTTTTTCGTTTGTAAGTAAAAGCGGTTCTCGGACACCATCGGCAAGTTGCTGTTACCTGATCTCATATTATTACTGTGTCTCTCTATGTAGTATTATGACCACTGCAGCTCCCTAATAACACATGCCTATCGAATGGCAATCTGACAAAGGGGTTTGCCTCATGAAGACAACCCCCCCCCCCCCCTGTCTATAAAACCTACTAGGGCATATGGGGAAGTCCACCACTCGTGAACCCCCTCTATGAGAAAAAAATGGAGAACTGCTCTGTAAGAGTGCCTCCCAGTTTGTCAGACTGGAGCCATTCTTATATTGCATATAGATAACTGCCATGTAATACCACATGTCCCCTGCAGAGGTCACCTAAGAGTAATCAGTTCTTTGTGCCAGGATCGGTACCAAGGCAAACAGGCTATCACTGCCTCTAATGAAATCTGACATTAAAGAGACTTTACAGATTTTACAGTAATTAAGATTTCTTACTCACCTGCTCCGCGCCGCCACAGTCCTACACACTGCCTCCATCTTCCAGTCCCTCTGTGGGTCACTTGCACCGCTCCAGCCAATGACTGGCTTCAGTGGTGACGTGCCTCTGCTTGTGGCCACATCACTGATGAAACTTGTGGCCATGTCCACGCGCTGCCGGGTGTAAACAGTACGGGGACCAGAAGATGGAGAGGGCAGGCGCAGTGCAGAGGACTGGAGCGGCGTGGAGCAGGTAAGCACAATTTTTCTATTTTGCAGGAACTTGTTAAAAAATCTTAATTACTGGGAAACCCCTTTAATGAGTCTGGCTGTTCGAAGCATTTACACGAGACACTGAAAGTACCGCAAACAACACCTAGCCAGCTTGTTGATAGTTTCTCATGAAAAAAAAAACCCAGCAAAAAAAAAACCTAAATTAACCAATGCACAATACAGAGGTAGAGCTTGGTTGATGACAGTACCTATAATACAATACAGTCATGTGCTTAAGACCTAAGGGAATACATTTTAACATATGTCACAAAGCAGAATCCCTGTACAAACAGCTTTATTTACAGCCATTCCTTTTTTTTTTTTTTTTTAATCATTCTGTGCTTTTTTGGTCCAGAAATGTGCTGATTAATATCTTAAAAGGCTAGTCATTGAGCTAACTAATGACACAGTATACAGTAAGATCCTAAGCTCCCCCTAGTGGTGGCTGCATGCAGACCGAATCGATTTTTTGAGCCAAGGACATAAAGGGATTGTGGAATTCTGCATAAAAAGTAAAACGAATAAATTATGTAAATAATGTAAACTTTCATAAAAAAAAAAAATAATAATTATTTTTCTTTTACATCATCATATTCTGACCTCCATAACCTTTTTTATACTTAAGTCTACTGAGCTGTATATGGGCTCATTTTTTGCGGGACAATCTGTAATACCATATTGGCGTGTACGTGACTTTTTATAACTATTTTATAACTTTTTTTGGGCAGGATAAGCAATGCAAAAATGGCAAATCGGCCATTTTGACCCTTTATTCAGTCACGCCATTATGGGCGTTTTTGGTCGCAGCGATATCCATGATGTTTATATTTATTGCTATTTAGGTATTTATTTTTTAGTTTATACGGAAAGGTGGGTGATTTAAACTTTAATTTTTTTATTTAACTTTTTTTTAATTAGTTTTATGTGATGATTTTGAAGCTCATATGTAAGCCTATAAATTATATTTAAAAATTTTCATTTTGTACTGTCAGGGATTTTTAAAATGGGTTTTGGAATGAAAATTGCTCATTTCTTATCCATAATAAGAATTGCAGCATGAACACTATCAGCCTCGTCAGCGAGGCTAATAGTGTTCAGTGCAATTACCGATGCCTCCATTTGCCGCAGGGGGTGTCGGTTTTTGTGCATTTAGATGCCGTAATTCTCACTTGATCAGGGCATCTAAAGCCTTTAACTAACGCAATTGGCATTATTGCCGGTCACGGTAATTATCTGCAGGTCTCTGTTGTTTGAAACAGCATAGACTTGCCGGCCATGACGCCCACTGCACGTTGCGAGCGGGCGCCATGTTTCCACATCGCTCCAGCACCGTACATGTATGGTGCTGGTAGCGAAAGGGCTAAGGAATCAACTTTGGATCTATGATCTGAGGCTCGATTCACTCTTCCTTGATTTGTGAACCATAAAAAGGATACAGTCTTGCTTTTTTCTGTTAGAAAATACCAGAGAATCTCTTTACTTTTTCAGAAAGGCTAACATAAATGTATATGTTATCATAATCACCTCATCGTCATCTGCATCATACTGCGCATAGTGCTGTTCAAGCATCTCCCTCTGACGACGCTCCTGCTCCAAAGTTTGACTGATCAACTGGGCGACCTCACTAATTTGTCCTGGTTTCTCACGTCCTATAATAAACCTGTGCAGTGAAAAAAATAAATCTGTGATTAATAGTCACCAAATAAGTCCTCTAAAATACTGTCGTTTTATAAAGAAATAGATATTTTTTGTACAAATGCATAATTATAAAGTGACTGGCTTTACATTTTAAAAAAGAATATAATACTGCTATGTACAATAATATACATTACCATATTACTACCTCCTATGTACATATATAACTACTATAATACTGCCTCCTATGTACAAAAATATAACTACTGTGTTGGTGGTTCTCCTCATGTCTGGAGCTAGCCCAGGGAAGGACCTCCCTTGGCGGGGAACTTCCCCAAGCAAGGCCCAGGCTTCCAGGCCTCCACTGGGGGGTAAACTCTTTCCAGTATGGATACAAGTCCAAAAGTGAATCCTGTGACAAGGAATGACCAGAATGGAGGCAACACAAGTGCATTAAGTGCAAGTAAGAAAGATGGCGTAACAGTTGGGATTCCAGCAGAAAAGAAGGATTCAGCAGCAGTGAGTACAGCTAAGAGGTGAGATGAAGCAGACTTCCAGCCCAGGCCTGCAGAGTCCAGTATAGTATAGTGACTCCCAAAAGGTATCCTCTGTGAAAAGTGTCAATCCAAACCTGCAGGATGCACAGGAGGTGAGACAGGGCGCAGCACATGCATCAGGTGTGCAGCTCACCCCAGACCTGTGCACCTGAGCCTGCAGCTAGCAGAGGAGATCCCTGCCCTGGTGAGGAAAATGGAGGAGGTGAATGCTGCAAATGGAGATTGACTGTGTGTACAAGCTAAAGACTGCAAATCCAAACTGTGCAGCCGTGTACGACCGTAAGCTACACTCACTCAGCTTGGAACTTGGTGACCTGGTGAAGCAGATGGACACTGTCCTGGATAGGATGGGACCACTTGCCGAGTCCTATAGGAACCAGGAGCGTTTGCCAGCCAAGGCCTGAACCTTGAATCTGGATTTTCTGATGCAGAACTGGATTCCAGTGTTATCCCTGAGGAGGCCCAGCGGGCGACAAGACCTGTGCTGCAAGCCGCAAAGTCTTCTTTAAAAAAAAGGAGATCTATAAACAGGACAGTGTGCACTAGTGGCCACAAGAATCTGCAGCTGTCCCTGAGGAGACACATGGACCTCAGACACCAGCACTACAAGTCCCAGGAGGCACAGTGCAGCAGGACAATGGACATCTATCCGTACATCCAGGTGATGGGGTGGCAGAGCAGATCTCTACTGCTGGGGCAGAGACTGGGGGGATGATGGACATGTACCTGAGGGGAATGTACAGTCTGTATGGGAGATATCTGAGGATGGCATAGAGGTGGACGGGCTGGAGGAATCTCTGCAGAGTAATGAGGGTGATTTTCCACCTTTACCCTCAAGCACAGAAGGTGTGAGTGGCCCCCCTAGTGCAGACACCCCCCCCCAAATAAGTCAGGGCCCTGAACCCCGCCAGGTCCCCCCCGGTAATGCCTGGAGCCGTGGTGCTCCATCTTTTTCCTCCGGCGCTCACTATACAGGTCAGGCCTTTAAAAGAAGGAATGTAGTAAGATTTAAACATCGAGGTGCCAAAGGAGACCTCCCAGATTGGAGGCTTGTGGTCCGAGAACTCCTGTGTCGCCAGATGGGGTTTGTGCCAGCGGACATCTTGGCAGTCATTAATATACCAGATAGACAGGGCTATGACGTCAGCTTCAAGGTCATGTCTAATCTGGATAGATTCTGGGCAAATTTCCCCAGGTTCAGAGACACTGATGATTGGAGTAAATGTATTTTTATTCAAATATCCAAGCCAGATACCGTCACAGTTAATATCATCTTCTGGAATGAAGCCGTCCCTCCCCAGGACATTGTGGTGTGGCTCAGGAGGCACTGTGACATGGTGTCTGATCTTACCAAGAACCGAGATGATGATGGTACCTGGACTGGAGGGTGGAAGGTTTTGGTGAAGCTGTGCCAGCATAATAATGTCACGTGGCATCTACCAAACTCCTCCTTCATTGGGAGAGAGAAAGGCGTCTGCTTCTACCCAGGTCAGCCAGGAAGTGTTTTAAGTGTGGCAGAGCCGGTCATGTCGCAAGTGTGTGCACTGTGGTCAAGTGCAATCTGTGCAGTGAGGTTGGCCACATAAGTGCAAATTGTCAGAACATCAGATGTACACGATGGGTCACCCTCACAGGGACTGTCTGGACGCATGCACAATATGTCTAAGGAGCTTCCTGATGAGGAATTGTTGAAGGCAGATGCTGTAAAGGAGGAGGCCTTAATGTCAGGGTCCATTCTGACCAGACAAGAAGTCCAGCAGGGATCAGGTACTGCAGCTCCAGAACATGAGGTCCCAGATACTGCACACGGGAGTATGAAGGTTGTCCCTGAGGGCCAGCAACAGTCAGAGGTAGCCTCTTCTTCTTCTTCATCACCAGCAGTATTTGAGGAAAGTAAGAGCAACAAGAGGAGGAAAAAAGATAAGTCCTCCCGTAAGCCTGAGGGTGAGTACAGCATGGCCGAGAGTGTCAAGAAGAAAGTCCATAAGGGCTCAGAGGTCATGGTCATATCCACCAGGTACGAGGTCCTGTCAGAGTCTGAGGGAGATGTGTAAATTATATTCACGCCTGGTTTTTGAAAATTCCGTGTGAGTATAATCTGTGCAGTGCAGGTTATCTTATCATACTGTCTTACACTATTACCATCTTTATTAGTTGCAGGATATCCAGCAAAAGGATATTTGCAGCCCTCGGCTCTCTTGCAAAAGGAAGAAGGAAGAAAGATTAAAGTTTGCATACTGGCCTGGATGAGAAGCGCGGTCCGAATTCCATATACCTTACCTGTTTAAAGTGTGATTGATCCCACATCACTTTGCGGACCTGCTGCACAACATTACTGCGGACTGGTGATAACTTTATTGTAGATAATGAATGTGAAAGGGACACTGAGGATCCCCCCACCAAAAGGAAACCCTATGCTGTAAAGTCCCAGGTAGAATCAGACATGGAGATAGGTGGTAAGCAGGGCGACTGCGACCTATGATGATGGTTATTACCTCGCTGCTCTTCCTTTTGTGTTGTGTAATGATGGCCGGGTTCTCTTTAAAAGTGCTTTCTAGCAATGTGAACAGTATTAAAGTAAAAAAAAAAGGCACATAGTGTATGACAACCAGAGATCTCTTGATGCAGATGTCGTCTTCTTACAGGAGACGCGTCTGACCACATCAGGACTTCTACGTGAGGCTGAGAGGGAATGGAGGTCTGGTCCTTATTTCTGGTCGCTGGCTGTGGAGCCTTATGCCAGGGTTGCTATATTGTTCTCCACCAATGATGTGACTGTACATAGACTGATAGAAGTTATTATGGGTCGGTGTCTGGTCTCGGAGGTCACAATCCATGGTAGACAACTCCGGCTCATTAATATCTTTGGCCCACAGTCAGTGGCGGAAAGGGTCCAGTTATTTAATGAGGTTAAGCAATATCTTTTTACCTCTGTCCCAGTGGTGTTGGCTGTAGATTTCAATGTCACTAGGACATTGGGTGACAGATCCTCTGGCCGATCAGTGACCAGGGACTCCAAGGTCCTAAATAGCATGATCCAGCAGGCAGGCCTCAGCGATGTGTTCACACAGGGTGGTAGGAAGCCAAAATTTACATATTCCTGTGCTGACAGAAGTAGTCGCATTGATATGGCTTTTGTAAACCCTACAGAAGTGGTTAGTGGAATGTGTGAGAAAATCGTCCCTTTCTCTGATCACTTGGCCTTGTCTTTCTGTTTGGGATCCATGAAGCGTCCAGATGTTGGTAGAGGGCTATGGAGACTTAACTCCAGTCTCCTGGAGGATCCTTATGTCCAGGATTGTGTCCACTTTCTTTTTCAGCAACAACTAGAGAGAGTGGACTTTTATGATAGCATGGCTGACTGGTGGGAGGACGTCAAGGTGGAGATCAGATCCCTCTTGAGGAGACTGTCATTTAAGAAAGAGAAGAGTAAGTACAGCCAGTATCTCAAGCTGCAGAAAGAATTGGAGTCACTGTATTCGGCAGATGGGGGGGGACCAACAAAAGATAAACCGACTGAAATCTGAGATAAGGCAGTATCAGTACAGCAGGTACACCTCCCTGGTTCTGGAACGAGATTATGGTTCCTTAGGGTCACCTGATCCTTTTGAGAGCTGTCGGGAGCGTGTGGTAAACAAAGTGGTCACAGGTCTCACTGACTCCCAGGGTGTTTTGCAGGAATCTCAGGAGGGTATCCTGGGGGTGGTGAGATCTTACTATACTGACTTATTTCAGAAGAAGGTTTTGGATAAAGGGAAGATGACACAATTCTTGGAGGCAACTCCAGGCCCTGATACTAATAATTTGGACTTTTCTCCTTTAACAGCAGAATTAACGGTGGAGGAGGTTAAAGTGGCCATTGATAAATTACATCAGAAGGCACCAGGTCCCGATGGTATTACCGCAGAATTTTATAAGAAATTCAGAGACCACTTGGCTCCAATCCTCATGGATGCGTACAAAAATTGTCTATAAAATCACCTGATGCCTCCCCGTCCATGAGGGTGTCATCGCTAATTCTGCTTTCTAAAGGTAAGGAGCCTAGCGACATCAAGAACTGGAGGCCGATTGCCCTCTTGAATGTCGACAGGAAAATTCTGGCAAAAATCCTTTTCTCTAGATCAGTCTGTTTGTCCCGGGCACTGTTGGCAGACTGTCAGTTCGGCACAGTAAAAGGGTGGAACATCTCTAGAGCAGTCATCTCGATAAGGGAGATGTTTGAGAGATGTAAAGCTCTTCGGTGTGGGAGATATGTTTTAGGTCTTAACCAGGCTAAAGCCTTCGACAGAGTAGACCACGGGTATCTATGGGCCACTTTGTCAAAGTACGGTATTCCAGGACAATTTATTGATTGGCTGAAAACCTTGTATAGAGAGGCAGAGAGCTTTCCTCTATGGTTGGCAGGGTTACACGTTGAGGGTTGTGGCAGGGGTGAGACAGGGTTGCCTGTTGAGTCCACTGCTGTATGTGTTTGCCTTAGACCCGTTCCTGAGGTCGCTGCAGGAGTGTGATTTTCGGGGGGTACCGGTCCCCCACTGCTTTCCTCTGAGTGTTGTTGCCTACGTGGATGATGTGACGGTGGTGATATCTGAGCCTCATGAGGTGCAGATGTTGTCGGCAGCCATCAGAAGCTACTCGGAGGCCTCAGGGTCTCTGGTCAATCTTGAGAAGAGTCAAGCTTTCTGGACACTGAATTCTGATTCAGACTTTGATCTGCCACAATTTGCGAAAGCCTCCACCTATATCAAGATCTTAGGGGTTAAATTTGGGAGGAACGATAACGCCAGAATAAATTGGGAGGAGAAGTTGGAAGCCGGAAATGCAAAGGATTAGCGATGGAAGAACTGGAGGCTGAACCTCTGTCACTTTTCCTTTGCCAGAATCTTTCTCGGCTAGGCGCTTTAGCCTGTTTTTCCAGATTCTTTGGGGGAACAGGTTGAACCCAGTAAAAAGAGGGATCACCTACCTACAGGGGAAAGAGGGTGGGCTGGATATGTTAAATCCAAGGGTGTTCTTTGACTCCTTGTTCTTAAAAGTCAGTTTTGGTGATCTGGACCCAGAGAACAGCTCCCTGTGTGTGAACAGTATCAGGGACTGGATATTGCCTTTTGCAGAGTCTTGGGTGCGAGGTGGCAGTCTCAAGAGGGGTCTGTTGACTCGTGGCTTCCTCCCCCAGTACCTGGAATATGGTCTTAGGTGCTTGAGAAACTGGAGGATTGATAAAGTGTGTATTGAGAGAAAGACCAGGAAAGAGCTGTACCTGACCATATGTAGGACTTTCTTTTATATACAGCCAGCATTAAAAGACTGTACAGCGGTAACCTTAAAAGAAAGTCTGAGGTTTCTTAATGGAGTCAGGCTCCCTGCAAAATTTTTGACATGGCTGTCCTTGCATGTCCTTCCCATGGCTGTCCTTGCATGTCCTTCCCATGGCTGTCCTTGCATGGGAAGCTTTATGTTAAGGGGAATCTAAAACATCTGAGTGTGTCAGAGCGTAAGTGTCCCTTAGGATGTCAACAGGAGGAGACAATAGCACATTTCGTATCAGAGTGCGAGGAAGGGCAGAAAATATGTCAGGAATTATCCTCCAGGTTAAAGATCCCTAGACTGCAGTGTCTTACATACCCAGACATCATCTATGGGGTACCAGCCAGCATACCTGACATTGACCGGGGGACAATGTACCTGATCATCACCATTGTTAAATATTATCACTGGCATACTAGAACGAAAGTGTCCGTACATAGCGAGCCGTTCCATCACAGGCAAGCGGTGAACCTGATCCTGTCAGAGCTGAGGTGGATAAAGAACTTAGAATGTAGGAAAAAGGATAAAAACAGGATGTTATGGAGGAATGTACATATGGTGGATGTGGACTTATCTTTATAATGGAATTGTGTTTATTACCGATTTATTTACTTTCTTTTCCTTTAACAGCGATGGACTATTGTTAAGTTAGAGTTATTATCATTATTATTTATTCTGTTGGATATGTATGATTTCTGGTAAATGACCATTGTTTCTGTTCATTGTTATGTTTGTTTATACTAATAAAAATTGCCTCCTATGTACAAGAATATAACTACTAATATAACTACTATAATACTGCTCCTATGTACAAGAATATAATAACTATAATACTGCCTCCTATATACAAGAATATAACTACTATAATACTGCCTCCTATGTACAAGTATATAACTACTATAATACTGCTCCTATGTACAAGAATATAACTACTATAATACTGCCTCCTATGTACAAGAATATAACTACTATAATACTGTTCCTATGTACAAGAATATAACTACTATAATACTGCCCCTATGTACAATAATATATCTACTATAATACTGCCCCCTATGTACAAGAATATAACTACTATAATACTGCCTCATATGTACAAGAATATAACTACTATAATACTGCCTCCTATGTACAAGAATATAACTACTATAATACTGCCTCCTATGTGCAAGAATATAACTACTATAATACTGCCCCCTATGTACTACTATAATACTGCCTCCTATGTACAGGAATATACTACTATAATACTGCTCCTATGTACAAGAATATAACTACTATAATACTGCCCCCTATGTACAACAATATAACTACTATAATACTGCCTCCTATGTACAGGAATATTACTACTATAATACTGCTCCTATGTACAAGAATATAACTACTATAATACTGCCTCCTATGTACAGGAATATAACTACTATAATACTGCTCCTATGTACAAGAATATAACTACTATAATACTGCCTCCTATGTACAAGAATATAACTACTATAATACTGCTCCTGTGTACAAGAATATAACTACTATAATACTGCTCCTATGTACAACAATATAACTACTATAATACTGCCCCTATGTACAAGAATATAACTACTACCCTGTTTCCTAGGCGCAGGAATACACAGCATTAATTATGAGACTTGGATAAGCAATATGAGATGAGAAGTCTGATACTGAAATGTAATCGGGCTCTTGAAGGACGGACACGGAGATAGTAAATCATTCATTTGCAATACACATAGAAAGAATGAAAAGCACTTAGACACGAGAATGTGCCACTAAATCACATTACACCCATGGGTCATAAAGCTCTCACCGCCTGCGCTGCTAATTAAGCCAATTGGCATTCAGCTGGAATACTCCCTAATTGGAAAAAATCACCTAAAAAAAAATCGATTTCCCAGTACGGCCTGTGACAAATATAGCCGGTGCCCATCCTTTCCATTAAGACATGACTGGCTGCAATTCATTATATTAGAATACGGAATTCTAGATTGTATCTCAGCCAAAAGAAGTCTCTAACATTGCGGCCCTGAAACGCATCCAGCGCATGTGCAACCTGTGCCAAGACACAATTACCCTATTTTTCTTGGCTGGTGGCAGCTCGAGCAATAGGCAGGGTCTGGCCTAATAGTGGTTTTTATTACTCTTAAAGGAGCAGATCCCAGGAAAGTAAGAAAGCCGCAAAGGTGGATGCACTTGCGCGGTCTCCAATAATTATAGTCTAAGGCATGGATCAGCAACCTGCGGCACTCCAGAAACTACAACTCCCAGAATCCTCCTTTCACTTCTATGGAAATTACAAGAACAGCCGAGTAAATGTGCACGTTGGGAGTTGTAGTTTCACAGCAGCTGGAGTGCCGGAGGTTGCTGATTTAAAGCTTATCCAAGTTCCAAGTGAAAACACATGCATGCCCGATTCAATGAGCATGCTTATGTTCTGAATGAGGGGGCATGCTACTGTTGGGGGGGCACCCCTATACAGATTAGATGGTCGACTGGTACTACCAAAATTGGTGGGTTTGACAGACATTTTGGGTTTTGAATGTAAACCTTTTTTACTAACTTTTCAGGAGTACTTTCTTCCCTTTCGGTGGGTGGGCAGCAGCTCCCATGAGACAAACAAGCACCCGCATCTCCTAGAAAGCATTGCATTTAGATCTTGTTAACCCCTTCCCACCCTGTATAGAAAATAGGCCCTGACATGTCTCCCCAGAGATACAGATGGTATATAATGCCCCTACAATCTCCTCCAGTGTCTAGAGGGAGACAGAGCTATGCATTTCCATGAATGAATGAACGGTGTCAGGGCTGGTTTACTATGAGATCACTATCCTGGCACTGAGCGGAGGGAGCAAGTCAGTCATGCCACTGAGCATGTCAGTCCACCACTGAATGCTGGAGAAGGGTGACCAAAAGAATAAACAGCAGGGGGCGCTACCAAAGAAGAAAATGGAATTTTTACTGCATGTACTCGATAATGTAATAATTCTTCATTGCATAAGAATACTTTTTGTGGGATGAGCCCTTTAAGGAAATAGCTTCATAGTCTCCTAATGACTATAATGGGCGATACCGACCTGTGGTTGGTCTTTGCGCCGTGGGACCTATATCTCTACCTAGGCATGTGACATGGCACATCTGCTCTTGGGACTAGAGGGTTCCAAGCAGCATCAACAAGATAAATTAGTCAAGAAAATGTAACCTCCTGAGATTTTCCCTGCATAGGCTCTATCATACACTGGTGGAAGAAGGGAGCCAGGGGCCACAGAGTGAGGGCCTCAAGCAGCACCCAGCCTGCCAGTCGCTCACCAGCAAAATATCTTCAATTTGATTTCCGCCTCAGTTGGACAGGCTCTACAAAGGTATCTTCTCCTCAACAGGTACTGCTCCTCCAGAATACAGTATCAGCTAAAACTATACCAGATGTTTGCTCTCCTGCATGGAATAAGTATGACTGGTGTGACCTACTGAATGAGACTGGTTCATAGATATCTTTGGTTGCGTAGCATGGGTACTCGAGGGAAGACTAAGACGGTATGGACTGTAGGTAACACTGACTATAAGGAATGGATGCTAAAGATATGTTTAAATGAGAGGAACAGAAACTATATGGATGCCCAACTGGGGTACCTGGGAACCTTAGTGACCACCTGAGATGTGCTGGTGGACGAGTTCCAGAAGTGTCTCCTCTTGAGTCTGACTGGTACCATATGAATCTTTGGTTTAGTTGCATAGACACTCGAGTAAAAGTGAAGAAGATATGATAGTTATCTCCAACTCAGAGGAAGAAACTCTACAGGTATCTCTACATGAGAAGAACGTGAATACATGGATGTCCAACTGGGATAGGTAACTTAGTACCACCTGAGCAGTGCTGATGGACAAGTGCAGTATATAATTATCCGTGGGACTTGAACCTTGGTAGATTACCTGAGATGTTTCTGGAGACATCTCCTAAATGGACCAATACCTGAGGTGTCTACTCCATTGCAGGACTGATTACTATTCTGTAGGTGTCTCCTCCTTGGAATTTACTAGTGTGACTAGACGCATCTACAGTGCCCAGTGCAAACAGCATATCATACGGATAGTCTTCGGAGAATACACAGGGATATTCAACTAATTTCCTTCTAAAATGTCCTGCTTCTTGTGCTAGGAACTAACAACATGATGTTCCAGCTTTCTTTGATTGAAGATTCTGTACTGCAGTGTACTTTACTCAGCAACATTCTGCCTGTGCAAAGGATTCGTGCGTGGTCGGCAGTAAATGAAAAAAGCGGCACTCATCTGCTGAAAGGAACGCGATTGCCACATTTGGTGATGATGGAGCCACCATAATAGAGATCTCAGCTAGTTTTTATCTTCAGTTTTGACCATTTCTCACTAACAGAACACATTTAGTGTCAACAGGCTGGCCCTAAGCCCTTCTCTTCTGTGTAGTGTCCTCAAAAAAATCATATTCCAGTCAAAAAGCTGAGTATGCAATCATATGGGTTACCTTGACACCACTAGCCTCATCGCTGTCCATGTAACTACTAATCCATACCATGAGTACAATGAGTACATGCAGGGCCACACTGCAGTGGATATTAATGAGGCTCTGCTGGATATAGGTTGATGGAGGGGGGCTCTCTCCCTGTACATAGACTTTTACTAAAGAAATTATTCTACAGAGCTTTACAGGGATTTGAACCTCAGACCACCTTCTATGGCAGACAGAACAGTTACCATTGCACTACAGACCTACCCTGCTGATAGGGCTTAACTTTCTGTGCTTAAAAAGCTATTTTCTTCACAGGCACGACACTAAATAAATAATATATTACTGAAATGAAGGGAAAAAGTTACTTTGTTATTTTTTTTAGTAACCATAACTTTGTAAAAACTCTTAAAAAAGTAAAAACTTTTTCGGCCACGTAACTTTTAGTAAATAATAAGTAAAACATTTCTCAGGTCTTGGCTGGGATTGGAACAGAATCTGTCACCAGTGACTTCACTATCCAACCACCTCCCTATCCCTTTCCATAGACACAGAGCTGTGGTTCATCTGATTAAAACTCTGTTTTTCTTTTGTTGACCCGAGGCTCCGTTCCCGAGTTATGATAATTAATATGCACATTAGGTCTTTGGTGCAATAAGAGCGTCACCATTGCTCTTGTTGCACCCAAGTTCCACTCTTTTCTATGGCCGGCCCCTGCCACAAAGCTTTGCCACTGCCTGGCCCTGTCAATCAAGGCAGCGACAGAAGGGCCGGCCACAGAGAGGAGTGGAACGTGGGTGCAACAACAGCAATGGTGACTCCCTCATTGCTCCAAAGGCAAAATTTGCATATTAAGAAAAAAGTATCAGGAATGGAGCCTATGAATGTAAAGAGGTTTGGGGGGAAGGAAGGGGTACACGGTTTCTCTGTATGGGGCAATGAAATTCCTGATGGCAGCCCTGAGTGCATGGCAGATAGCAATGCTGGGGCAACATCTGCGTACAAAACAATGGTGTTCTCACGAATTTGCAAAATGCATTCACTTTTATGATCTGAGCTTTTGGTCCTGTTGGAATAGGAGCGGCAGCACTTCCTGTTTCTCCTACAGATTTGGATTGTCACAAAGAGATTGTAACTGACAAACACTCATCTACTGAACTATATATAGTACCCTATACATACTGGTGCAGCGTGTACATTGCAGACATTACTAAAAGAACATGTAAAAATGGCAGCAGAGCCGAAGTATAACTAGATAAGAAAATTACCTGACTTTTCCTTTGGTGTTTCGGAGAACCGTGGCTGCAAAATTTTGGGTGACGCCAACCAGACTGATTCCATCTACTTCTAAGATCTGATCGTTGACAAGGATCCTGGAAATATACAAAAATGCATTAAAACATGTTAAAAGCAATCCGGAATGTCCGTGCATTGTGTCTCCATACAGCGACCACTAGAGGGAGCCTATTCATACACAGAACTCAATAATAACACAGTATGCTCTCCCTCTAGTGGTGGCTGCAGGCAACCTGAATATTATCATTTATCACTATGTAGAGCATTTGGAGCTCTGTATCAGAAAAACAAAGCTCCAATTACTTTGATGATATATTAAAATATTATCGTAGAACTTTGAACACCCTGGTGCTAAATGGTGAAGATTCATTTAAAAATATTACATAGTATAGATGATGCCAAATAGAAACTATTTCATGAAACATATGGCCGTGTAAGCCCCCACTTTCCCCCGTATGTATATCAATAGCAACAGTGCCACCTGCAGGACCAAGGGCACTAGATCACTCGGGGAACCAGAATTAATGCCTGGATTACCAGAGGTTGACAATGGACTCCAAGTGAATGCATAATAATATAATGAAGGCCACCAGCGATGGAGAGCGCATTACTAGATCACCAGGGATGGACAATGTGTCACTAGATCACTAGGAACAGATAATGCACCACAAGATAACCAGAGATGGGCACCATAACACTAGATCACCAGGGATGGATGTTGCACCACTAGATCACCAGGAATGGAGAATGCAGAACTGCATAACCAGGGATGAGCAACACAGAAGCAGATCACTTACGGACAGACAATGCTAGATCACTAGGGATGGACGGTGCATTACAAGATCACCAAGGATGGACAAGGCACCACTAGATGACCAAGGATGAAGAATGCACCGGTAGATCACAAGGGATGGACAACGCACCACTAGATGACCAGGGATGGAGAATGTACCATTATATCACTAGGGATTGTAAATGCAACACTAGATCACCAGGGAACACGCAATGGACTATCAGGGATGGGTACAACACATTTATGAACAACGAACCACCAGACCACTTGTGACTCCACAGTAAACTACTGGATCACTGGGTTCACATGTGATTGACATTTAACTACTGGATCACAGGAGATGACAACTGGAATACAGATTGACACTAAACCTATGAAACAACAGGGGCGGACAGTGAAATACAGTAACAAGACCAGTCAAAACATTTCACTGGGGGTGGACATAAGATCACTTGATCATCATACACTGTAGAAGGACTCAAACTACCAAATCACCAGCTGGTACCTACAGTAGATGCAACCTAAAGTGCTTGGTCAACAAGTAGAGGACACTGTACCTCCGGCTCACCAGAAATGTATGGACTAATCCCCGAGAGTGAGTAATCGAACTAAGTAAGATTTAAAGGGGTTTTGGCATCTGGATTTTTTTGTTTTTGCATATCCAAATGCCACAAAGTGCCTCTGAGTGGGTAACGGGACTTCTGAATATTAGGCTCTTTTTCGGAGGTTCCATAGCAGACAATAGAGAGAAATGCACATGTGCGGCCCACTTTCTATAAACTGCAGTGTGTGACAGGTCCTGTTCTTTAGACAGTTACCCGCACCTATTGGACATTTATGGCATATCCTAAATCCAGATGGAACAACCTCTTTGACTCAATGCCAAGCTGGAGCTGCGAAAGCAAATAACATTTTATAATGCAAAACTAGCAACTATCTAACAACGTATGGACAACATTACAAATCTCACAAGCCGTGACTTTGGATGCTCCCCATTTCTGAGTCCTCGCTGTTTACACGGCAGTGACAGGTCCTCTTTAAAGCTCAGCTTTTGACAAATATTGGAGTCCACTGAGATTACATCCTCTACCACCACATGTTCCGGTTCTGTCACTTGTATCACAATGACTAATGAGGCAGATTCATGACTAACGCTGTTCCCGTCAGGCTGGCAAGTGTAAAATAACTACCCAAAGACCACTAATTATCCGGTAAAACAGCTGTATGTGCACTAATTACGGTACTTGCTGAAACATATGCCGCCCTGCGCACTCCCTCATATGCCTTGTAATTACTGGGATAAGGATTCTTTTTTATTTTTGGCTAATTTTTCCATGACAGCAATTAATATCCATCGATATCATACGTCAAAACGGAGCTAAAGGAACAACTAAGAAGAGGAGTTGGTAACAATGTAACAATAATCGGTTCACTATTTTGTTTATACCAGTGTTAAGGGTGTCTTATAATAACTCCAAAAGGAGTGGATGGGCACTCTTACAGATGGACTCACATAGCCTCAGTATATAATATATCACTATAATATATTTATTAGATCAGTGATGCTTATAGAGTTGTAAAAAAATGTGTAAGAATATATATATATATATATCAGTATCAATATTAATAAAAAATGATAAAAAACATATTCATTTTTACAGTGAATGCCTACAACGTATCACTGTGGTGCTGCTGATATATATCATTTATTTCAAATACAATTTTTTTCTTTCTCATTACGTGATATTTTCAGGAGATATTTTATAACTGAATACGTTTTTTTAATTTTGAATTCATATTGATACTGATATATATTTTCTTACACATTTTATACAACTCTATAAGCATCACTGATGTAATAAATATATTATAGTGATATATTATAGACTGAGGCTATGTGAGTCCATCTATAAGAGTGCCCATCCACTCCTTTTGGTATTATTTGACTTTGATGAATAGAGTGCGTCATCTGTTTGGAGCAGCTTGCCATCTCCAACTAGAGAGAGAGCCGTCCTAGAAACCTATTCGATGTCTTATAATAACTGCCATGTGCTCTGGTAGTCAAAAATTCACCAATGGTCTCAACAGGAGCCCAGGATGCTGCCTCGTCCCGTCCTCTTCACTTTTACTGAAGCTCCGCTTATTCAGATTGCCCGCTGTGCCCAAGCACAACCTCACCAGGACGTCACTGAGTTACATTACACTAAGTACAGAGTGACTATAAATCATACTCAGAAGTGTCCGGAGATCAAGGAGATCTTCCACACTCCCGGCAGAGCAGACAATCTGCCTGCAAAAAGCAGCCACTAGATGGAGCTTGCTGCAGGTGTATGCATAATTTAATTAGACCTTTGTGCAGTAAACACCGCCCTATGGCATCCAATGCTGTATTGTTTTATACTATGGCTATGTAAAGGGAGGCACTGTCTACGCAAGTGACTCTGCTGCCAGTATTGTTTATTGAGGGCGCTGTTTGTTGTTCCAAAGTCTCAGGAAAAAAGGGGAGATCTCCTGGAAGGTCATGGTCAAAAGGCTACTGAAGACTGCCACGAAGTGGAATAAGCTGCTTACGTGTTTAGACTTGTAAGAATATGACTGTATGCAGTGAGCTCCCCCTACTGGTGGCTGCAGGCAGACAGAACTTTACTATTGAATTCTGAGGCACTATGTGGCAGTATTGTTTACAACTCGACTGAGAAACATGAATTCTCGTGAATAATGGAGGATCATGAGGACCTGCTATAAAATCTAAAAATATATTGAATCAAAAGTCTATATGTATTAAACATAAATAAAAAGTTTAAAGGGGTTTTCCAAGCTCTGTATATAGATGGCTTACCCCCAGGATAGGTTATTAATATCCCATTGGTTAGGGTCTAATACCTTGCACCTCCAACAATCAGCTGTGCCCTGCAGCCTCTGGAGCAGGAACTAGCGCTTTGAATGCACCAAGAAGTACAGCTCCATCCACAGTGTAGTGGCCGTACTGGGGTACTGCATCTCAGCTCCTATGGAAGTGAATGGGAGATGGGCTGCAGTAACCCAGCACGGCCACTACACTTTGAACGGAACTGTGCTTCCTGTTCCATTCAAAGTGCTAGCTCCAGGGCTTTCCAAGTGCTAGCTCCAGGGCTTTCCAAGTGCTAGCTCCAGGGCTTTCCAAGTGCTAGCTCCAGGGCTTTCCAAGTGCTAGCTCCAGGGCTTCCCAAGTGCTAGCTCCAGGGCTTCCCAAGTGCTAGCTCCAGGGCTTTCCAAGTGCTAGCTCCAGGGCTTTCCAAGTGCTAGCTCCAGGGCTTTCCAAGTTCTAGCTCCAGGGCTTTCCAAGTGCTAGCTCCAGGGCTTTCCAAGTGCTAGCTCCAGGGCTTTCCAAGTGCTAGCTCCAGCTCCAGAGGCTGCAGGGAACAGCAAAAATATGATTCCGTTTGGAAAAAAACAGGAAAGGGAAATGTGACAAATGGGCCTATAGCAGACTAACACACCACAAGTCCCAGCATGTCATGTTACATAAAATACTGATAAACTCTAATACAAGGACCCTTCCACCTACGATATGCTGTTACCTAGCAACAAGAAGGAAACAAGACTTCTCCCAAGGAATCTCAGGATCAAAGATTTCCCTGTCGCAAACAATTACAGTCTGAACATTTCCTCTTATACATACAGGTCCGTGTGCTGCTGCTTTTTATACCTTTTTTTATATTAAGACTTGCAGTTGTAATGGCCTCACGGTTTTGCAGATTAAGCAGTCTATTCTTGGCAAAATGATGTGACTACATTTTAATTCTTTTTTGGCCGTGACCTCGTCAGTGCCGCCCCAGTCACAATCACATACCGTAATTGGGAATTATAAAAACTGTACACAGGAAAACATCTGTGAGAACCACTTCAGTGCTGGCTAATTACTACAGACATGGACGGCTATTCTTCTGTTTGTTATTATATCTACATCATTTTATTTTTGCTTGTTTTTTTTACAGCCCTAATTTTAAATTACCAGTCATGACCTTTACCTTATCATTAGGGAAAATGTTGATCTCATATATCTATCTATATACATTTGTGACATCATGCTCCAGTGCACGCACCTTCCATCTCTTTGGGCAGCTCCTCCTTCTGTGACAGTTTTAACAAATATTCCAAGTTTCTCCAGACCTGTGTCGGCTCCAACCCCCATTCCAATGATACTGACGCCAAGGCCTTCTTCATCTGTAAGGGAATTTCAGAAGGTTAAGAAAAGTGGAAATCCAGAGCACGGCTACACGATCGGTCCAAATCCCAACCAGATACCTCCTAAGGGTGGTGTCCAAAATAGGGTTTTGAGCCAAAGCCAAAAGTGGATCCAGCAGGAAGGAGAAGCAGAAGAAGTCCTTCCTTTATGGTTCTCATTCTCTTCCTGCCCACTTCTGACTTTGGCACAAAAAACTGCAGCAAAAACCTCCACGACAAGCTGCGTGAGGCACTGGACTAAAGGATTTTTCCAAAAGAACCAATCCCAATGAACCTCAAGCCTAACGTCGATGATGGAAAAAATGTCTGGATATATTGCATTAAAATGTATCGATGGAGAACTTCCTGGCGCTGGCCACCAGATAACGGCAAAGCAACATAACACAGCGCCATATGGCAGCTGTGAGCAACAAGACAGATAACACACATCAGCTGCTCCAGCAAGTCACAAAATAGAACAAAACACTAACCAGAAACAAATAGTATAATACAGATGTAGCAGAGCTGGGATTACGAGATGTAGCTGCACTTTGTCAGTCACTGGGTACAATGCGCTATGTGCAGTTTCCATGGGACTGCAGGTAAATATCTCTATATATGCACTTACTGTAAATGCTATCACATGTCCAAACAAGAGATGGGACCCTCTATTCTGAGACCCCTGAGAACCTGGGGAGGCAATGACCCTCTAGCTTTCTATACAGATGGATGGATTGGGCTATAGTTGATGATTTCTTGTTTTTTTTAGACAGGTGGCGCTAGACAGACAGTTTTCTACTATTTGGTGGAAAGCTAATTTGCATATATTTATTTTCCCATGGGGCATTGCCTGTAAGTCTCCCTAACTTAAAGGGGTTCTCCAGGAATTAAAAAAATAAAAATACTTAAATATTATTTTTTTATAAACATATTCACAATTACCTTTCAATACTTAGAATGTCTCATCTTGTCTAGGAAGCAATCATTAGGAGAAATAAAATGGCCGCCGTCCTATCAGTACACACAAAACCTGTCCTAATCACACAGGAGGACAAGTTACTTCACCACAATGAGCCATAGTGCTGCCTCATCCTCCTCTCTGCTTGTCAGGAATCATGATCCTGAATACAGGTAAATCTCTGTGGGAATGGAGAAGATGAGGAGACATGAGAGGAGGTGAGGTGTGGCTAATGAGCAGCAGCACTTGTATGCAGTCTCCATTACCACAGTCTGTCCTGTCCGTCCTCTCTGTACTTCATGTCTCCTCATGAACTCCATTCCTACAGAGATTCAGCTGAAGATCTTATCAGCTGTATTCAGGATCATAATCCCTGACAAGTAGAGCAGAGAGGATAAGGCAGATCTTTACCTCAGTGTTGTAAAGTAACTTGTCCTCCTGTGTGATTAGGACAGGTTCTGTGTGAACTAATGAGACAGCAGCCATTTTATTTCCCCTGAAGATTGCTCCCCAGACAAAATGAGCCATCACAAATAATGAAATGTATTTGAGAATATATTTATAATAAAGTAATATTTAAGTATTTTTCATTTTCTTACTTCCTGGAGAATCCCTTTAAGCTGAATCTGAAGCTCAATAAGAACCAGTAATCCAAAGAGCTACAACAAAGGCGTGTTATATTTCCAGTACCCTTTTCTGTACTGACAAAAGATTTATCCCATCTGGACGTTTACAGGATATATGTAGGGTATGCCATAAATGTCCTGTAGGTGAGGACCCCCACCTTTGGGACATGCTCCTATCTCAAAAACAGGGCCTTGTCCTGAATGCAGAGCATGTATCAGTGTCCTCTCTACTTACTGCTATGGGACTTCCAAAAAATGCTGTGGTTAGCCCATCCCTATTCTCGGATGTCCCATAGCAGATACTGGAGAAAGCCATACATGTTCGACATGTTCTCCATTTCCGTCCTTGACCCACATCTATCAGACATTTATGACATATCCTATCGATAGGGGACATTCCTGAATCATCTCTCAAGACTTTTTCATTCTGGGGTGGACGTTGACATACGGGGGAGCTACCTATAGGTGGCACCGGTGAGACAGTTTTCAATCAGAGGCTACAACGGCTTCTTCCACATTCCCAGCTCTAAAACTGAACTGACAGTGAACTTACTAATTTATTAAAATAGATTACGGTATGTGTCGGCTCCGAGCCCATTAGCAAGGGGAGAAGGTGTGGTTGTGTTTTTGTTTTTTTTTGCTACTAACAAGGAAAGACGTTGGTGAATTTATTGCACGGATGTCCAACCACCTCCAGCTGTTGCAAAACTACAAATCCCAGCATGCCGTAATAGCTGTAGGCTGCTTCCATGGAAAACCGCTATCACGTACAAATTGTACATGCACTTCATTTTTGAAGAAACCCTATCACGTAAGGACTGTATGTGTGCTTAATTTTTGAAGAACCGCTATCACGTAAGGGCTGTACTGTATTTTTGCTTCATTTTCGAAGAACTGCTATTACATAAGGACTGTACATGTGCTTCTTTTTTAAAGAACCGCTATTATGTAAGGACCGTACGTGCGATTCATTTTTTTAAGAACTACTATTATGTAAGGACTGTACTGTACATTGACTTCATTTTTGAAGAACCACTATTACGTAAGGACTGTATGTGCGCTTCATTTTTGAAGGTCTTCGCTTGCTATGAATTTACATTTATTTGCATTAACAGATTGAATACTTGTAGAGACTAGTGTTGATCGAGCATGCTCGGCACATGGTGGTATTCGGCCGAATACCGCATGTGCTCAAGAGCAATGCTCGAATCTCCTCCACGCACGTTTCTTGTTTCCTTTAGTGCCGGTTCTTTGACATTTTTGGCAGCCCTTTCACTTAGTGCATAGGCTTTATGAGTGTAGGAGTCCCACTAACTGAACAAATGTACCACAATGTGAATGAGGCCCTCCTTTATGTGATATACAGGTTGTATCGGAGTGCCTCTTCCTTGTAATTTTTGGCAGCACTTTATATACAAGTAAATATACAGGAAAGAATGTTTCTTAACAATTTTAGCTTTGGTTTTGGGAGTATTATTATCAGTCTGTAAAAGCGGCGTACTACTCGGACAACATCGTTCCCAGCAGTGACCTGGGAGTCCAAGATGCATCCAGACATCCTCCCCATGCTGTTCCAGAACCATTTCAGTGGTGTTTCCATCAATTTATGACCTTTTCCTATGAACCAGACACCCCTCCCCTCTTGGGTGCCTGGTTTAATGCTCGGGTTCTCCCACTGAGCACCCGAGCATCCCGAGGTGTTCAGCCCGAGCACTTTGGTGCTCGATCAACACTGGTAGAGACCTATTCCTGTACACAGCTGAGGTTTTGTTCCTAAAAAAAGGTTGGGCAAGATCTATTGGTTCCCAAGACATAGGACTAAAAATGCACCCCCCTAAACCTGAAGACCTTGACCCCCAAAGAAAATATGCACCATCTATGTTCCTACAGCAAACCTGTTGACCCTGCTCACTCAAGATTCAAGGTCATAGAGAAGACCAAGTCGTACACACGCACTACCAGCCAGCAGAGGGCGCTGTGGCGCTTCATTCAATCACAGGTTACAGGCAATAAGCAATCTTGTATGGTAGCGGTGACGTACGAGAGCCGTAGGGGAGAACACTAGTCTGGTAAATCCTTGACTTGATGAAGCGTACAATCAATTTACTTGCACCTGAGGCCGGGCAGATGAGCAGAAAATGCTGAAGGTCACATAGGAAACTGACTGCGGGATCCGCTCCTCTCCTGTGAGGTGACATTATCACCTGCTGTAGGACGTTCTAGTCTAGAACTTGTGCACTGAAGCGATGAGGACCAACCACCATGAGCGAGGCACTAGGACTCATATGGATGCAGGATAAATAGCATGGAGAAAATATAACTTTATCCTGCCATACAACCAGGAGCTTTAAGATTCAAGAAGTGTAGCACTGACGCGTTTAGGTCAGAAACACCTACAAAGACACTACTAAAAAGTAACACAAACCTGCCCTACCTGGTGAATGGTCCAGCTCAGCATTGAAATGCGTTTCCTAATGGAGGCTATGCTTCTCACCAGATGCCATCAACGGCCGATTATTTCTGTTACTTATATCTATAGCGCCAGCATATTCCACCTCGCTGTACAGAAGGTCACCACTGCACCACACAATCTAAACACCAACCCATCAACCTCAGCACTACACATGAAAACACCTGTCTCTCCCAGTCCCTCCCTCATACACATGCATGCTTGGTCCAACCTCTCTCTCCCTCTGGAGCGTAGACACTGAGCCCAGAGGTCAGCCACTCTGGGAGGTCTTGGAGAACCCCTTTAAGGCTCCTTATTTAGGTAGGTTTTAAAGGGATAGTCCAGACCACAGATATTGATGACCTGTTCTCAGGATAGGTCATCAATACCAGATCGGTGGGGGTGCAACTCATGGCACCCCCACCAATCAACTGTTTCAGGCAGCCATGGCACCAGAAACTATACAGTGTACAGAGCTGAAGCAGACAGCTCTGTCCACCATGTAGTGGCCATGCGGAGTACTGCAGATCAGCTCCTATTTAAGTAAGTGGGAGCTGGAAACTTCAAAGTGGACAGGACCTTCTGCTTCTGTTACGCACACTGTTTCGTTTCTGGTCCCACATCTGATCATGCAGGTGCTGGGTGTTGGATCTGTACCAATCTGATACTGGTGACCTATCCTGAGAATAGGTCATGAATGTTTGTAGCACATTGAGGAAGAGAGAAATAGCTAGGACCGTTAGGTGAGCGGAGAGCGATGGTACCAAATAGGGTGCTCACCTTCACTGGTTGTGCTAGAGGCAGAGTACTCCCGAGGGCTTTTGCTTGCTTGTTCCTAGGTCTGCGGTCGGGCCCGGTGGTAGTAAAGATCAATGGAATGCAGTGTGTAGCAGCAACCTTGTATTCAACCTGATGAAGAGGCTTGTTCGGCCTCGAAACGCGTTGTTCTGCTATCAATAAACACATTCTGTATTCATCCTGTGGTGACCTGGAACATAGCAGCACTGCTACACACTATATTCTATTGATATTCATCAATATCTGTATCCGGGAGGACCCCTTTAAATATAAACCCCAAATAACAAGGCGACTTATAAGAGAGACATAATCTGCGTATTCCCTGCATTTCCCAGTTTAAAGATCAGGTCTATACACAGTGGCTCAGGGTAAATATCGGGCGGATTTCCTAACATATACCGCTGCCGGATGCCTCTGGAAGCCATAAGGAGGTATATGTTTGCTCACCACAAATATGGTTAATGTCTGGACCCATATTGAGCCTCTTTAGAAACATCCCATCTAGGGTAGGGCTGCACGATATGGGAATTTTGTGCGATTGTGATTAGGGCCCTAAAAATTGTGATAACGATATGCGATGCGATATCCCTGCACTATGACTTCTCCGAACATACTATCCCTGCAGTGTGACATCACCGAGCATACTATCCCTGCACTGTGACTTCGCCGAGCACACTATCCCTGCACTGTGACTTCGCCGAGCAAACTATCCCTGCACTGTGACTTCACCGAGCACACTATCCCTGCACTGTGACATCACCGAGCATACTATCCCTGCACTGTGACTTCACCGAGCACACTATCCCTGCACTGTGACATCACCGAGCATACTATCCCTGCACTGTGACATCACCGAGCACACTATCCCTGCACTGTGACATCACCGAGCATACTATCCCTGCACTGTGACTTCACCGAGCACACTATTCCTGCACTGTGACATCACTGTGCACACTATCCCTGCACTGTGACTTCACCGAGCACACTATCCCTGCACTGTGACATCACCGAGCATACTATCCCTGCACTGTGACTTCACCGAGCACACTATCCCTGCACTGTGACATCACCGAGCATACTATCCCTGCACTGTGACATCACCGAGCACACTATCCCTGCACTGTGACATCACCGAGCACACTATACCTGCACTGTGACATCACTGAGCACACTATCCCTGCACTGTGACATCACCGAGCACACTATCCCTGCACTGTGACATCACCGAGCACACTACCCCTGCACTGTGACTTCACCGAGCACACTATCCCTGCACTGTGACATCACCGAGCATACTATCCCTGCACTGTGACTTCACCGAGCACACTATCCCTGCACTGTGACATCACCGAGCATACTATCCCTGCACTGTGACATCACCGAGCACACTATCCCTGCACTGTGACATCACCGAGCATACTATCCCTGCACTGTGACTTCACCGAGCACACTATTCCTGCACTGTGACATCACCGAGCACACTATCCCTGCACTGTGACTTCACCGAGCACACTATCCCTGCACTGTGACATCACCGAGCATACTATCCCTGC
The DNA here is from genome assembly GCF_014858855.1 of Bufo gargarizans. Lineage (NCBI taxonomy): Eukaryota > Metazoa > Chordata > Amphibia > Anura > Bufonidae > Bufo > Bufo gargarizans. Next base: position 478,586,449 of record NC_058084.1, on the reverse strand, counting down.
ACTGTGACATCACCGAGCATACTATCCCCGCACTGTGACTTCACCGAGCACACTATCCCTGCACTGTGACATCACCGAGCATACTATCCCTGCACTGTGACATCACCGAGCATACTATCCCCGCACTGTGACTTCACCGAGCACACTATCCCTGCACTGTGACATCACCGAGCATACTATCCCTGCACTGTGACATCACCGAGCATACTATCCCCGCACTGTGACTTCACCGAGCACACTATCCCTGCACTGTGACTTCACCGAGCACACTATTCCTGCACTGTGACTTCACCGGGCATACTATCCCTGCACTGTGACATCACCGAGCATACTATCCCTGCACTGACACATCACCAAGCATACTATCCCTGCACTGTGACTTCACCGAGCATACTATCCCTGCACTGTGACATCACCGAGCACACTATCCCTGCACTGACACATCACCAAGCACACTATCCCTGCACTGTGACTTCACCGAGCATACTATCCCTGCACTGTGACATCACCGAGCACACTATCCCTGCACTGTGACATCACCGAGCACACTATCCCTGCACTGTGACATCACCGAGCACACTATCCCTGCACTGTCTGTGACATCACCGTGCACACTATTCCTGCACTGTCTGTGACATCACTGTGCACACTATTCCTGCACTGTCTGTGACATCACTGTGCACACTATTCCTGCACTGTGACATCACCGAGCACACTATCCCTGCACTGTGACATCACTGTGCACACTATCCCTGCACTGTGACATCACCGAGCACACTATTCCTGCACTGTCTGTGACATCACTGTGCACACTATTCCTGCACTGTGACATCACCGAACACACTACCCCGGCACTGTGACATCACCGAGCACACTACCCCTGCACTGTGACATCACTGAGCACACTATCCCTGCACTGTGCACACTATCCCTGCACTGTGACATCACTGAGAACACTACCCCTGCACTGTGACATCACCGAGCACACTATCCCTGCATTGTGACATCACTGTGCACACTATCCCTGCACTGTGACACCACCGAGCACACTATCCCTGCACTGTGACATCACCGAGCACACTATCCCTGCACTGTGACCACTATCCCTGCACTGTGACATCACCAAGCATACTATCCCTGCACTGTGACATCACCGAGCATACTATCCCTGCACTGTGACATCACCGAGCACACTATCCCTGCACTGTGACTTCACCGAGCACACTATCCCTGCACTGTGACATCACCAAGCATACTATCCCTGCACTGTGACTTCACCAAGCATACTATCCCCGCACTGTGACTTCACCGAGCACACTATCCCTGCACTGTGACTTCACCGAGCACACTATCCCTGCACTGTGACTTCACCGAGCATACTATCCCTGCACTGTGACATCACCGAGCATACTATCCCTGCACTGACACATCACCAAGCATACTATCCCTGCACTGTGACTTCACCGAGCATACTATCCCTGCACTGTGACATCACCGAGCACACTATCCCTGCACTGACACATCACCAAGCACACTATCCCTGCACTGTGACTTCACCGAGCATACTATCCCTGCACTGTGACATCACCGTGCACACTATCCCTGCACTGTGACATCACCGAGCACACTATCCCTGCACTGTGACATCACCGAGCACACTATCCCTGCACTGTCTGTGACATCACCGTGCACACTATTCCTGCACTGTCTGTGACATCACTGTGCACACTATTCCTGCACTGTCTGTGACATCACTGTGCACACTATTCCTGCACTGTGACATCACCGAGCACACTATCCCTGCACTGTGACATCACTGTGCACACTATCCCTGCACTGTGACATCACCGAGCACACTATCCCTGCACTGTCTGTGACATCACCGTGCACACTATTCCTGCACTGTGACATCACCGAACACACTACCCCTGCACTGTGACATCACTGAGCACACTATCCCTGCACTGTGCACACTATCCCTGCACTGTGACATCACTGAGAACACTACCCCTGCACTGTGACATCACCGAGCACACTATCCCTGCATTGTGACATCACTGTGCACACTATCCCTGCACTGTGACACCACCGAGCACACTATCCCTGCACTGTGACATCACCGAGCACACTATCCCTGCACTGTGACCACTATCCCTGCACTGTGACATCACCAAGCATACTATCCCTGCAATATGACTTCTCCGAGCACACTACCCCTGCACTGTGACTTCACCGAGCATACTATACCTGCATTGTGACATCAACGAGCATACTATCCCTGCAGTGTGACATCACCGAGCACACTATACCTGCACTGTGACATCACCGACCACACTATCCCTGCACTGTGACATCACCGAGCACACTATCCCTGCAGTGTGACATCACCGAGCACACTATCCCTGCAGTGTGACATCACCGAGCACACTATCCCTGCACTGTGACATCACCGAGCACACTATCCCTGCACTGTGACATCACCGAGCACACTATCCCTGCACTAAATCAGAGAGAAGATACGAGCGGCACTTCTGCTTACAGCGGTGCGGTGCGCGTGTCCAGGAAAGAAGATCCACAGATAATGATATAGTAAGGACCGGCACTCGCTATTGGTAGTGATATCAAATAAATTTAATGGTCACATACAAATGGTTAATGTGACGCGTTTCGGCTATTAGAAGCCTTTGTCAAACATGACAAAGGCTTCTAATAGCCGAAACGCGTCACATTAACCATTTGTATGTGACCATTAAATTTATTTGATATCACTACCAATAGCGAGTGCCGGTCCTTACTATATCACTATCCCTGCACTGTGACATCACCGAGCACACTATCCCTGCACTGTGACATCACTGAGCACACTATCCCTGCACTGTGACATCACCGAGCACACTATCCCATACTTGCTGAGCTGATGGCACAAGGGGGGAGAGCTGATGGCACTAGGGGGGAACAAAGGGTGTTGGGGACTGATGGCAGGGGGTCTGATAAGTTTTATAAAGGAAAACAGTCTATTAATTCATTTTTTTCTTATTAGATTACTCGATTAATTGTTAAAAATAATCGCTAGAATACACCATTTCTAAACTATCCCTGCACTGTGACATCACCGAGCACACTATCCCTGCACTGTGACATCACCGAGCACACTATCCCTGCACTGTGACATCACCGAGCACACTATCCCTGCAGTGTGACATCACTGTGCACACTATCCCTGCAGTGTGACATCACCGAGCACACTATACCTGCATTGTGACATCACCGAGCACACTATACCTGCATTGTGACATCACCGAGCACACTATTACTGCACTTTGACATCAACAAGCACACTATCCCTGCACTGTGACATCACTGAGCACACTATCCCTGCACTGTGACATCACCGAGCACACTATCCCTGCACTGTGACATCACCGAGCACACTATCCCTGCACTGTGACATCACCGAGCACACTATCCCTGCACTGTGACATCACCGAGCACACTATCCCTGCACTTTGACATCAACAAGCACACTATCCCTGCACTGTGACATCACTGAGCACACTATCCCTGCACTTTGACATCACCGAGCACACTATCCCTGCACTGTGACATCACCGAGCACACTATCCCTGCACTGTGACATCACTGAGCACACTATCCCTGCACTGTGACATCACCGAGCACACTATCCCTGCACTGTGACATCACCGAGCACACTATCCCTGCACTGTGACATCACCGAGCACACTATCCCTGCACTGTGACATCACCGAGCACACTATCCCTGCACTTTGACATCAACAAGCACACTATCCCTGCACTTTGACATCACTGAGCACACTATCCCTGCACTGTGACATAACTGTGCACACTATCCCTGCACTGTGACATCAACAAGCACACTATCCCTGCACTTTGACATCAACAAGCACACTATCCCTGCACTTTGACATCACTGAGCACACTATCCCTGCACTTTGACATCAACAAGCACACTATCCCTGCTGAGCTGATGGCACAAGGGGGAGAGCTGATGGCACTAGGGGGGAACAAAGGGTGTTGGGGACTGATGGCAGGGGGTCTGATAAGTTTTATAAAGGAAAACAGTCTATTAATTCATTTTTTTCTTATTAGATTACTCGATTAATTGTTCAAAATAATCGCTAGAATACACCATTTCTAAAATAATTGTTTACTGCAGCCCTAATCCCATCATTGAAAGTGCTTTACAGGCAGAGGCCTGGCATTGGTTGCTTAAGTTAAAGGCCCTATTAAGGGCAATTTTTTAATGATTGCATTTTACTATTTTGGGCTAAAAATAACTTTTTCAATTGGTCTTTATTAAAAAAAATATTGAGGCATTCTATCACAAAGTGTTAACAGTTTTTCTAGCTGTGTGAATCATGTTCAGTTTGTGTTGGTCATCTAATAACACCAACACCTATCTCTAAATCAGTAATATAAGATTTTAGCTATAATGAGTGTTTATAAGGTCAGAGATCAGAGATAAGGAGCCCGTCAGCTGAGCAGCCTCAGGGGTAACAGTAAAAGTTCAGATCCTGCTACGAGAGTATCTCAACAATGTACAGAAAAAATGGCTCCATATTTTTAATATATACCAATTGAAAAAATGATTTTTAGCTCAAAATGAGTAATGGTGTCCTAATGGTGTCCATAGCCTTTAAGTTTACCAGCCTCGCTCCATCATCCCTAAGCCCCTTTCAATGTCAGTTCACAGCGCTACATGCTACTACTTAGGTTGTATGCATTAGGCACAGGTGCATTGTGGGTACTGGAGCCGCAGCCTTACATGTCCGGTTCTGGTATTTAGCTTATTTGCTGCGGAGGTTAATGAGAGTATCTGTTACACAGGCGGTGATGTGATACCTGGCGCAGTGCATTGTCATGACACCTCTCTCATTATAACACACCGCTGCCATTTCCCCACGGAGGCCTCCTATTAATTTTCAATTAGCGTGATGAAAACATACCTTTCTCCAGATCCACCGGGAATAAATCCAGCTTCTCCACTCGCTTCTCCAGCTCGTACTCTGCGGAAGCAGCTACCGGGTCGACTTCATCATTCCGCCTGTCGTAATCTTCATTTGAATATGTGTTGAACACCTGCAGGAGAAAATAAGAAATAAGATTAGATGTAAGATATTGCGGGAGAGCTCCAGTTGATGTGACACTACAAATCCCAGCATGCAGGTTCAGTCCAGATGACATAATGTTATCGTACAGTAGAACGATGTGCAGCTGATAGAGACACAGGGACTAATGATCCCAACAACAAATACTAGACCTGCAGGATCACATAATCCACCTACATGTAAAAGAGCAAAGAAAAAGTCTGAACAAAGAAATGCAAAGGAGAAAACAGCATCTCATTCTGTATATATATATACACTGCACAGTACCACTCCTCCTGTCCTGTATACTGGGTGTAATCCTCAGTATCTGTTCTTATTCTGTATATATATACACTGCACAGTACCACTCCTCCTGTCCTGTATACTGGGTGTAATCCTCAGTATCTGTTCTTATTCTGTATATATATATACACTGCACAGTACCACTCCTCCTGTCCTGTATACTGGGTGTAATCCTCAGTATCTGTTCTTATTCTGTATATATATACACTGCACAGTACCACTTCTCCTGTCCTGTATACTGGGTGTAATCCTCAGTATCTGCTCTTATTCTGTATATATATACACTGCACAGTACCACTTCTCCTGTCCTGTATACTGGGTGTAATCCTCAGTATCTGCTCTTATCCTGTATATATATACACTGCACAGTACCACTCCTCCTGTCCTGTATACTGGGTGTAATCCTCAGTATCTGCTCTTATTCTGTATATATATACACTGCACAGTACCACTCCTCCTGTCCTGTATACTGGGTGTAATCCTCAGTATCTGCTCTTATTCTGTATATATATACACTGCACAGTACCACTCCTCCTGTCCTGTATACTGGGTGTAATCCTCAGTATCTGCTCTTATCCTGTATATATATACACTGCACAGTACCACTCCTCCTGTCCTGTATACTGGGTGTAATCCTCAGTATCTGTTCTTATTCTGTATATATATATACACTGCACAGTACCACTCCTCCTGTCCTGTATACTGGGTGTAATCCTCAGTATCTGTTCTTATTCTGTATATATATACACTGCACAGTACCACTTCTCCTGTCCTGTATACTGGGTGTAATCCTCAGTATCTGCTCTTATTCTGTATATATATACACTGCACAGTACCACTCCTCCTGTCCTGTATACTGGGTGTAATCCTCAGTATCTGCTCTTATTCTGTATATACACTACGTGCAGAATTATTAGGCAAATGAGTATTTTGACCACATCATCCTCTTTATGCATGTTGTCTTACTCCAAGCTGTATAGGCTCGAAAGCCTACTACCAATTAAGCATATTAGGTGATGTGCATCTCTGTAATGAGAAGGGGTGTGGTCTAATGACATCAACACCCTATATCAGGTGTGCATAATTATTAGGCAACTTCCTTTCCTTTGGCAAAATGGGTCAAAAGAAGGACTTGACAGGCTCAGAAAAGTCAAAAATAGTGAGATATCTTGCAGAGGGATGCAGCACTCTTAAAATTGCAAAGCTTCTGAAGCGTGATCATCGAACAATCAAGCGTTTCATTCAAAATAGTCAACAGGGTCGCAAGAAGCGTGTGGAAAAACCAAGGCGCAAAATAACTGCCCATGAACTGAGAAAAGTCAAGCGTGCAGCTGCCAAGATGCCACTTGCCACCAGTTTGGCCATATTTCAGAGCTGCAACATCACTGGAGTGCCCAAAAGCACAAGGTGTGCAATACTCAGAGACATGGCCAAGGTAAGAAAGGCTGAAAGACGACCACCACTGAACAAGACACACAAGCTGAAACGTCAAGACTGGGCCAAGAAATATCTCAAGACTGATTTTTCTAAGGTTTTATGGACTGATGAAATGAGAGTGAGTCTTGATGGGCCAGATGGCTGGATTGGTAAAGGGCAGAGAGCTCCAGTCCGACTCAGACGCCAGCAAGGTGGAGGTGGAGTACTGGTTTGGGCTGGTATCATCTAAGATGAGCTTGTGGGGCCTTTTTGGGTTGAGGATGGAGTCAAGCTCAACTCCCAGTCCTACTGCCAGTTTCTGGAAGACACCTTCTTCAAGCAGTGGTACAGGAAGAAGTCTGCAAGGTAAGAAAAACATGATTTTCATGCAGGACAATGCTCCATCACACGCGTCCAAGTACTCCACAACGTGGCTGGCAAGAAAGGGTATAAAAGAAGAAAATCTAATGACATGGCCTCCTTGTTCACCTGATCTGAACCCCATTGAGAACCTGTGGTCCATCATCAAATGTGAGATTTACAAGGAGGGAAAACAGTACACCTCTCTGAACAGTGTCTGGGAGGCTGTGGTTGCTGCTGCACGCAATGTTGATGGTGAACAGATCAAAACACTGACAGAATCCATGGATGGCAGGCTTTTGAGTGTCCTTGCAAAGAAAGGTGGCTATATTGGTCACTGATTTGTTTTTGTTTTGTTTTTGAATGTCAGAAATGTATATTTGTGAATGTTGAGATGTTATATTGGTTTCACTGGTAAAAATAAATAATTGAAATGGGTATATATTTGTTTTTTGTTAAGTTGCCTAATAATTATGTACAGTAATAGTCACCTGCACACACAGATATCCCCCTAAAATAGCTAAAACTAAAAACAAACTAAAAACTACTTCCAAAAATATTCAGCTTTGATATTAATGAGTTTTTTGGGTTCATTGAGAACATGGTTGTTGTTCAATAATAAAATTAATCCTGTAAAAAATATAACTTGCCTAATAATTCTGCACTCCCTGTATATATACTGCACAGTACCACTCCTCCTGTCCTGTACACTGGGTGTAATCCTCAGTATCTGCTCTTATTCTGTATATATGGACACTGCACAGTACCACTTCTCCTCTCCTGTATACTGGGTGTAATCCTCAGTATCTGCTCTTATTCCATCCATCACCTATGTCTGCCTGTCACATATCTATCTATCTACAGTTGCAAGAAAAAGTATGTGAACCCTTTGGAATGATAAGGATTTCTGCACAAATTGGTCATAAAATGTGATCTGATCTTCATCTAAGTCACAACAATAGACAATCACAGTCTGCTTAACCAATAACACACAAAGAATTAAATGTTACCATGTTTTTATTGAACACACCATGTAAACATTCACAGTGCAGGTGGAAAAAGTATGTGAACCCCTAGACTAATGACATCTCCAAGAGCTAATTGGAGTGAGGTGTCAGCCAACTGGAGTCCAATCAATGAGATGAGATTGGAGGTGTTGGTTACAGCTGCCCTGCCCTATAAAAAACACACACCAGTTCTGGGTTTGCTTTTCACAAGAAGCATTGCCTGATGTGAATGATGCCTCGCACAAAAGAGCTCTCAGAAGACCTACGATTAAGAATTGTTGACTTGCATAAAGCTGGAAAGGGTTATAAAAGTATCTCCAAAAGCCTTGCTGTTCATCAGTCCACGGTAAGACAAATTGTCTATAAATGGAGAAAGTTCAGCACTGCTGCTACTCTCCCTCGGAGTGGCCGTCCTGTAGAGATGACTGCAAGAGCACAGCGCAGTCTGCTCAATGAGGTGAAGCATAATCCTAGAGTGTCAGCTAAAGACTTACAGAAGTCTCTGGCATATGCTAACATCCCTGTTTGTGAATCTACGATATGGAAAATACTAAACAAGAATGGATTTCATGGGAGGATACCACAGAGGAAGCCACTGCTGTCCAAAGAAACCATTGCTGCACGTTTACAGTTTTCACAAGAGCACCTGGATGTTCCACAGCAGTACTGGCAAAATATTCTGTGGACAGATGAAACCAAAGTGGAGTTGTTTGGAAGAAACACACAACACTATGTGTGGAGAAAAAGAGGCACAGCACACCAACCTCAAAACCTCATCCCAACTGTGAAGTATGGTGGTGGGGGCATCATGGTTTGGGGTTGCTTTGCTGCATCGGGGCCTGGACGGATTGCTATCATCGAAGGAAAAATGAATTCCCAAGTTTATCGAGACATTTTGCAGGAGAACCTAAGGCCATCTGTCCACCAGCTGAAGCTCAACAGAAGATGGGCGTTGCAACAGGACAACGACCCAAAGCATAGAAGTAAATCAGCAACAGAATGGCTTAAACAGAAGAAAATACGCCTTCTGGAGTGGCCCAGTCAGAGTCCTGACCTCAACCCGATTGAGATGCTGTGGCATGACCTCAAGTAAAGCGATTCACACCGGACATCCCAAGAATATTGCTGAACTGAAACAGTTCTGTAAAGAGGAATGGTCAAGAATTACTCCTGACCGTTGTGCCCGTCTGATCTGCAACTACAGGAAACGTTTGGTGGAAGTTATTGCTGCCAAAGGAGGTTCAACCAGTTATTAAATCCAAGGGTTCACATACTTTTTCCACCTGCACTGTGAATGTTTACATGGTGTGTTCAATAAAAACATGGTAACATTTAATTCTTTGTGTGTTATTAGTTTAAGCAGACTGTGATTGTCTATTGTTGTGACTTAGATGAAGATCAGATCACATTTTATGACCAATTTGTGCAGAAATCCATATCATTCCAAAGGGTTCACATACTTTTTCTTGCAACTGTATCTCTGTGTAGTACGGTTTTACATGTCATATATAAGGAAGGTTTGCTCTACTATGGAATATGAGTGGATGTAGAGTGATTTCATGTATTTCTTCTGGCTCACGCGTCGTGCGTTCCTTCCCTTCTGTCCTGTATGGAGCCTTTAGGTAGAGGTTACATCTTGCCAAGTTTTATTTCTGGGATTTGTCCAATGTGTCATATGGCTTCTTATAAAAAGCACAGAAAAAGCTTCCTGCCAAATATTAATATTCATTTATAGCAGCTCAGCGCCCGGGGGAACATCTAATTAAGGGGAAGACAAGACTAGAAGACAGTATTGTCTCAGCGTAATGGTCTCCTGCTAATGGTGAAGTTACCGGCAACCACCTAAACATAGCTCCCGGTAGTACACAGGTGTCTCAGGGTGTGTAATGGTACCGCACTCAGCAGGACGTTATTACTTCCATCAATACAATCTAACCACAAAGTCCACGGTAAGAGATCTAACAAAAGTACCCCTTAATGTACATGACGCCATTGCACCTGACAGAAATAAGAACGACAGAGAGAGCGATGCAGTGGTGCAGCCTCTTCAGAGCGATGCAGTGGTGCAGCCTCAGGCTTAAAACCTCTTCAAGTGATGATATCTCAGCACAGAAATAATGGTTTTCACATTTCTGCATTATACTATAAGTACAACACTCCAACGTTTACTCTGGCGGGTCATGTAGGAGGTCATAGCCTTACATACTAATTAGTGCATGGCCTGAGTATGAGCGATCCATGTTATTTTATTCTTCTTGACATAGTAAAGGCATGTGGAAAAATTCAACCTAATACGAAGGCTAGAAAAAAAATCTATTTTTTATTTTTTTAGGAAAGAAAATAACTGGTGACTGCTTCCATATCACAGGCAGGACCTGACAAATAGGTTTCCATATATCTCAGCAGGACCCAGTGTGAATAGTCCCCAAGGGCTCCTGGATTTAGGTCACTGTTCTGCATAGTCCCGATGGGTGCCCCCCACTAACAGATGGCACAGCATCAGTCAAGGCATAAGAATCCTTCTAGTAATGTTATCTGGTATGTGAGGGAGAAACAGAAGGGTACAGGGCGTACTCTACAACTCTCCTGGAGATCCGCGGATCTCCAGGAGCAGGACTTGGGGGCGGAGGCAGAAAAGATTATTAGTATGGAGGTGCCTGTAAAAAATATAAGGTCTGGTCTGGAGTCTGTATATATGAGGAGTGTCATCTGGGGTCTGTATAGATAGGTGGTCTACTCTGGGGTCTATGTACTGTATATGAGGGGTCTGGTCTGGAGTCTGTATATATGAGGAGTGTCATCTGGGGTCTGTATAAGATAGGTGGTCTACTCTGGGGTCTATGTACTGTATATGAGAGGTCTGGTCTGGAGTCTGTATATATGAGGAGTGTCATCTGGGGTCTGTATAGATAGGTGGTCTACTCTGGGGTCTATGTACTGTATATGAGGGGTCTGGTCTGGAGTCTGTATATATGAGGAGTGTCATCTGGGGTCTGTATAGATAGGTGGTCTACTCTGGGGTCTATGTACTGTATATGAGGGGTCTGGTCTGGGGTCTGTATATATGAGGAGTGTCATCTGGGGTCTGTATAGATAGGTGGTCTACTCTGGGGTCTGTAATCTGTATATATGAGAAGTCTCGTCTGAGGTCTGTATAGATAGGTGGTCTACTCTGGGGTCTATGTACTGTATATGAGGGGTCTGGTCTGGGGTCTGTATATATGAGGAGTCTCACCTGGGGTCTGTATAGATTGGTGGTCTACTCTGGGGTCTATGTACTGTATATGAGAGGTCTGGTCTGGGGTCTGTATATATGAGGAGTGTCATCTGGGGTCTGTATAGATAGGTGGTCTACTCTGGGGCCTATGTACTGTATATGAGGGGTCTGGGGTCTGTATATATGAGGAGTCTCATCTGGGGTCTGTATAGATAGGTGGTCTACTCTGGGGTCTATGTACTGTATATGAGGGGGTCTGGTCTGGGGTCTGTATTATAGGAAATCTACTCTCGGAATTGTATATGTGAAGAGTCTGCTCTGAGATCCGTACTGATAGAAGGTCTACTCTGGGGTCTGTAGATAAAAGGGGTCTGGTCTGGGGACTCTACTGATAAAAAAATTCTACTCTGGGTTCTGGATATATGAGGGGTCTGGTATAGGGACTGTATTGATAGGTCTACTCATGGTATGCATATATGAAGGGTTTGGTCTATGGTCTGCATACATGAAGAGTCTAGTTTGTGGTCTATACTGATAGGAGGTCTACTCTGGGGTCTGTATATGTGAAGAGTCTGGTCTGGGGTATGTATATATGAGGGGTCTGGTCTGGGGACTATATTGAAAGATGGTCTACTCTAGGGTCTGTATATATCAACGGTTTGGTCTGGGGTCTGTACTGATAGGTCTACTCTGGGGTCTGTATATATATATACAGTATGAGGGGGCTGGTATGGGGTCTCTACTGCTAGGAGGTCTACTCTGGGGATTTTTTATTTTTATTTTCTGTGACACTATATTAGTATTGCTTCATTTTTTTACCGCAAACGTTGGGAGTGTTGTATGGGCTGATATCTGATAAAAAGCAGAATCACTCTGGCATCTTTTGCACATGAACAGAAATCTTTGGCACGCCGAGCGGTCAGACTATCATTCCTGGACGCCACTTGAAACGACATCCGAAATGCATAATGAAATGAAGCTCAGGCATTTAAAGGATTATGTGCCTGATAAAACCTTCAAGGCCATGTAACAGCTTGCAATAAAAGTTCTCTGAGGGCAACCTGCCAATAAACTACCCATACACCGGAGAGCAAAAGGCAAGAAGCAAACCTCGAAACCTGGAAATAAGACGCTTGTAATCGGAGTCCAAATGTATGCAGTAATACGGTCATAGTGTTGTGTCTGCTACCTAACCTTCTCCCAGGAATGCAGAGACATTATATCTGATCATCAGGATGAAAAAAGACATAAAGATAACGATACAAAACTAAAATTTCTGCAAAAAGTGCACCTAAAAAAAAATCAAGCCACATAAATTACTCTATTTATAGCGCTAATCTAATCCACTTGATACGGCTCTGATGATTTGCAGCTTCAAACTGGGAGAACAATATGGATGACCTATCCAGGACAGATAATTGATTTCAGATCCATGGGGGTCCGACTCCCAAGTTCAAACAGCTGATTAGTAAAGGTGCTGGGAGTTGGACCCCCACCGATCTGATACTGATGACCTATCCTAAGGACAGAATTCACAGCTAGGACAATTACCCGTCAAAGGATGTAATCATTGAGGTAATATAATTATCAAAATTCACAGACTATCCCTCATAAAACATAACCTTTATTAGGATCTATATCCTATAAAACACTCCAAAATAACAACTGAACAGTTTTATCACGGTCAGATGTGATATGGTCCACTGTCTTGTCGGCAAGGGTAAAGATAATGTAGATCTCGGGCACTGTCGCTATATCTGACCCTTTGACTACAGACTCTGCCTACAACGACGGAATAGCCGCCCCCATAGGGGTGATCCCGTTACAGGAACCTCCTGATTTCCCTAGCACGGCCATGATTCGGGATGGAGCCTATTACGGAGATGACCTATCACTAAATGAATGACCAAACTACTATAAGTACATAAAAATAATAAACAATCATGTGCAATTGTGAGAAACCAAAATGTGAAAATATATACAAAAAATACGTAACTCAAGGCCTTTTGGCATATATATGGATATATATGTCTATATATGTATATTTGGCCTGAATGGCCAGTGGGGCATTATATATATGTCCCCTGTATATTGGTATAAATATATATATATAGATATATATATATATATATACAGTACAGACCAAAAGTTTGGACACACCTTCTCATTCAAAGAGTTTTCTATGAAAATTGTAGATTCACACTGAAGGCATCAAAACTATGAATTAACACAGTGTGGAATTATATACATAACAAAAAAGTGTGAAACAACTGAAAATATGTCATATTCTAGGTTCTTCAAAGTAGCCACCTTTTGCTTTGATTACTGCTTTGCACACTCTTGGCATTCTCTTGATGAGCTTCAAGAGGTAGTCACCTGAAATGGTTTTCACTTCACAGGTGTGCCCTGTCAGGTTTAATAAGTGGGATTTCTTGCCTTATAAATGGGGTTGGGACCATCAGTTGCGTTGTGGAATAGTCAGGTGGATACAGAAAAACGAGTGGCCAACATTATTTTATGAAATGAAGGTCAGTCAGTCCGAAAAATTGGGAAAACTTTGAAAGTGTCCCCAAGTGCAGTCACAAAAACCATCAAGCGCTACAAAGAAACTGGCTCACATGCGGACCACCCCAGGAAAGGAAGACCATGAGTCACCTCTGCTGCAGAGGATAAGTTCATCCAAGTCACCAGCCTCAGAAATCGCAGGTTAACAGCAGCTCAGATTAGAGACCAGGTCAATGCCACACAGAGTTCTAGCAGCAGACACATCTCTAGAACAACTGTTAAGAGGAGACTGTGTGAATCAGGCCTTCATGGTAGAATATCTGCTAGGAAACCACTGCTAAGGACAGGCAACAAGCAGAAGAGACTTGTTTGGGCTAAAGAACACATGTAATGGACATTAGACCAGTGGAAATCTGTGCTTTGGTCTGATGAGTCCAAATTTGAGATCTTTGGTTCCAACCACCGTGTCTTTGTGCGACGCAGAAAAGGTGAACGGATGGACTCTACATGCCTGGTTCCCACCGTGAAGCATGGAGGAGGAGGTGTGATGGTGTGGGGGTGCTTTGCTGGTGACACTGTTGGGGATTTATGAAGGCATACTGAACCAGCATGGCTACCACAGCATCTTGCAGCGGCATGCTATTCCATCCGGTTTGCGTTTAGTTGGACCATCATTTATTTTTCAACAGGACAATGACCCCAAACACACCTCCAGGCTGTGTAAGGGCTATTTGACCATGAAGGAGAGTGATGGGGTGCTGCGCCAGATGACCTGGCCTCCACAGTCACCGGCCCTGAACCCAATCGAGATGGTTTGGGGTGAGCTGGACCGCAGAGTGAAGGCAAAAGGGCCAACAAGTGCTAAGCATCTCTGGGAACTCCTTCAAGACTGTTGGAAGACCATTTCAGGTGACTACCTCTTGAAGCTCCTCAAGAGAATGCCAAGAGTGTGCAAAGCAGTAATCAAAGCAAAAGGTGGCTACTTTGAAGAACCTAGAATATGACATATTTTCAGTTGTTTCACACTTTTTTGTTATGTATATAATTCCACATGTGTTAATTCATAGTTGTGATGCCTTCAGTGTGAATCTACAATTTTCATAGTCATGAAAATAAAGAAAACTATAGAAATATATACCCCTGTAATCTATATGCATGGGTTGTGTTTGTATGTGTGTGTATATATATATATATATATATATATATACACAGTATATGTATATAGATATGGAGGTATTTGCCTGCTCCTACATATATATATATATATATATATATATATATAAGCAAAAAACGGAACAGCACCTCCTGAGACTAATCGCAGGTGCAGGCTACCCGGCAATAATACAGCAAACAAATAAAGTAGCAGCACACCACTAAATGCACTAAGACTGAGTATACAAGTGAATATGTGAACAGGGTCAAATACATGACGCCAATATTATTATTATTATTATTATTTACTGCAAATGCAGTAAAGAAGCTTTTAGCGCATATTATTGATCAAAAATATGTCGGGCCCGCCTACCAGGCGACAAGGTTGCTTCTTATCAGGTGGGACCTACTCTAACATGGAGGGTCCAGCTCCATTTTCACTCTGATTTAAAAACACCAAGGGCTGGGGGATGGGCGAGGAGTGCTAAGTTCCAAAGAGGATGCCTAGTCCTCTATAATATACATATAAGCAAAAAACGGAACAGCACCTCCTGAGACTAATCGCAGGTGCAGGCTACCCGGCAATTATTGCCGGGTAGCCTGCACCTGCGATTAGTCTCAGGAGGTGCTGTTCCGTTTTTTGCTTATATGTATATTATAGAGGACTAGGCATCCTCTTTGGAACTTAGCACTCCTCGCCCATCCCCCAGCCCTTGGTGTTTTTAAATCAGAGTGAAAATGGAGCTGGACCCTCCATGTTAGAGTAGGTCCCACCTGATAAGAAGCAACCTTGTCGCCTGGTAGGCGGGCCCGACATATTTTTGATCAATAATATGCGCTAAAAGCTTCTTTACTGCATTTGCAGTAAATAATAATAATAATAATAATATTGGCGTCATGTATTTGACCCTGTTCACATATTCACTTGTATACTCAGTCTTAGTGCATTTAGTGGTGTGCTGCTACTTTATTTGTTTGATATATATATATATATATATATATATATATATATACTTATATTACCCTAAAATGCTGCCAATAATACCCCCCAATCGCGGGTGCCCCCCCAGCTGATTAATCTTCATGCAGGTGCATGCCAGCGCGCCTGCCGCCCGGATAACTGGACAAGTGTCCTGTTGCGCGCATATCAAAAGACAGAGGATCATCAGCAAGCGAGAATCATCCCCTGCAATGAGCAGTAATCCCCTGGATGGCTGAGTAACCCTACCCTCTACCACCAATGATAACCCTTTAATCCCTGCTTATTCCCCACATTGCCCTATAGTTAACCCTTTTCCTGCCACCTATCCCTGACCCTGCATTCCCTACAATATTAACCCCTGCAATACCTTTGTCCTGATTAATACCCCTGTCCTGATTAACCCCTGCAATACTTGCCCAGCAGATTATTAACCCTGGACCCTGCCACCATATATATTCCCTGAAGCCCACAGCTACAGTACTGCTGTTAACCCTTTATACCCAATAGGGACAGTGTGTAGAGAGGTGGGTGGGTGCTGCTTGAACGTGTGTATGTGAGTGCGTATTTAGTTAGATTGTGGGGTGGAATTGTATAGTAGATTGTGTCGTGTTAGCGTAGTCAGGTTTTATAGGGTTGTTAATGTATTGCGGTGTGTGTCTATATGTATATATTTATGTAACCTTTGATATAAATATATATAGATATAGCAATAATAATAGAAGACTTGTACTTGCGTATTAAATTCCTTTATTGTTATAATACAGATTATAGTCTGTTTGTCGCCGTAATAATCTGTTGCACGTAGTTCACAGAAAGGTATAGCAACAGGTAGTTAGTATTTATAGTATAAATAGGCAGAGTTATCAATAGACAACTCACTCCTATTTATGAATATTAAAGGGGTTGTCCAAGTTATATTTATTGATGACTTATCCTCAGGATAGGTCATCAATATCAGATCGGCTGGGGTCCGACACCCGGCACCCCCGCCGATCAGCTGTTTGAAGAAAATGCGCGCACCGTCTCCTCTTCACTGTTTACCTTCTAGCCGTTGTATCTGCAGCAGTGAGCAGGTGTAATTACAACTGGATAGGAGCGATCCGTACCATTGAAATTAATGGGCGGCTTGGGTGTAATTACACCTGCTCACCACTGCAGATGCAACGGCGAGCAGGTAAACAGTGAAGAGGAGATGGCGCTGGCACGGCGCGCGCATTCTCTTCAAACAGCTGATTGGCGGGGGTGCCGGGTGTCTGACTCCAGCCAATCTGATATTGATGACCTATCCTGAGGATAGGTCATCAATAAATATAACTTGGACAACCCCTTTAATTATTGATATTAACCCAAAATAGTAATAATTAATATTCCCTTTTACATTGGCGAGCCAGGCCCACTGCTAAGAATTTGTTTTTGTGTTTGGCTTTGGTGGAGAAAATCGCTTACTCTGTGAACTAGTCAGGCAAGAGAGACGCGGAGAGTGGTTTCTGTGCGTCGAGTGCCTGACAGTTCAGACGGGTAAGGCTCCATTCACACGTCCGCAAGTGTTATCTGCACCCGTTCTGCAATAATGCAGAACGGGTGCAGACCCATTCATTCTCTATGGGGACTGAATGGATGCAGAGAGCACACTATGTGCTCTCCGCATCTGCATTTCCAGAGCACGGCCCCGATCTTCTGGTCCACAGCTCCGGAAAAAAATAGAACATGTCCTATTCTTGTCCGCAAATGTGGACAAGAATAGGCATTTCTATGGGGGTCAGCATTTGCAAGCCAAAGCGTGTTGCACTGGTGTCTCGGTCAACAGAGACAATTCCTCCGACCATTCATTGCCAGTGCTGTGCCAGTAATTCGAACCAGGTTTCGGCATTTGCGGGCACAGCTGGCAGAGAAGCTACAGTCTACGGTTGACCAAGACACGCAGATGGATAGAATATGGTCATAGTTAGTAGAGCTGCATAGGCAGAAGGAGGAGATTGAGGCTCAGTTGACTCAGTCGTATGCTGAGATCAAGGCCTTCAAGGAACGGGCTGCCTCTACTGACGTGATGGCATAACTTGTACTGACGTGATGTATAACTTGTGCAATCCTGAAACCCCATAGTATTGTGTATTTGTATATTTGTTCATGTGGGTGGTGGAGGGATTTGAATCTGTTTTTGTGTGAATGGGGAAAAGAGTAGATCCAAATTAAATGGCGAAATTGCTGCTAGATCCAAGATGATGACTGGCATTCAATGCGTCATCAACAATTTTGCCAAAATGGTGCCAGCCCTCTTTTTTTCCTTAAAGTCAGGGCCAGAATCTCAAAACATTTTGCCCTGTCCAGGGCAAAAAGGGGGAGATCAGTCTGTGATAGGCCAAATCTACCAAAATTTGAGCCTGTCCAGAATAACTGAGATTATTTCCTTTTCCGAATGTTAGGGAACAAAGTGAAGAGTGCGTCCCTGAGGATGGAACAGTTCAGGAGAAGGGAGCACGACAGCAGTGTAGACGGACCTAAGCCATGCAGGGCAGACATCAGATCTTTTGCATGGTGGCTTAGGTCATATAGCGAAGCAGGTGAGTACAAAACACATAGGACAGGACGCCAAGTCAGGTGCTTCAGGTGTGGGAACAAAGGACACATTGCAAGGAATTGCCTTTGTCTGCAAGTAATTGCAATGTGTCCAGTAGCAGTAGCGAGGTAACAAATCGTACAGTGGGGCCTAGTCAGCTTGGCCAAAAAGAGGTTACCTCTCAGCAGCATACACCTCACCAGGCGCTGAGGGGTCAGAATGGCCAAGCTAGACTACAAAATAATATTTGACACCGATGTCCTATTTGGTACACAGTTTGTTCCCCGTGTATGTCCATGTAATGTGTTTTTGTTATCTGTTTGAATGTTTTTCTTGATGCTGATGGCGGTAGTCCTTTTTTACGAATGTGTTTAGCCCTGCTGAGGTTTGTAGTTTGCATTCCCCGCTGTGAGTCCAGTCGCTGCTGTTTTTGATTTATTCTTGCGTCTCCTTTGAGTAGAACTGTGTTATACTGTGGACTGAGGAAGGTGTTGGTTTACGGACAGGTAACATTTTCACACGGTTTAGTGGGATGTTATTCTGTGCAGCCAAGGTCTCAGATCCAGACGGGTAACATTGTTTTGCTCAAGGTTTTCAGTAGGGCTGTGTTATACTGGGGACTACAGGCAGTGGGTTGCGGACAGGTAATCTTGGCACTAGGTTCAGTGTGAGAGTACACTGTGCACTCACTTTTGTTGGTCCAGACAGGTAACAAAGCTCTGATTGAGGTTGGACGCAGAGTGATTGACAGCAGAGTATTTGGTGTTGTGGAGTCCTAAAGAGTCAAGGCATGACTCATGCCATGGATTCTACTGGCCTCCACAAGATGGGTTAACAGGGGGAAATCAGCCTGAGTACACGAGTAAGACAGGGATACAGTGCCATCAATAACAAGATGGTGCTTCGTTCACAGCTCCCCTTGGATATCCTAACCTATTAGGGTGGCCATCCTTATCTGTTGGTACAGATGGATGTGTTGCAGGGGATGGGATCCTCTGATGGTGGGGTGTTCATACACCAGAGTTGGGATAACAAGGGGTCCTGTGAGATGAAGGTCAGCCCAATGCCTTTAAGAGACCAGATAGCCACCCTGACACCCTTGTGAGGCTCCAAAGGATCTCGCTCAGTTTTGGCAGTCAGCTCCAGCGACTCTTGGACTTCCACAAAGAAGAAATTCTCAGGGGTCTTCAAGAGACTGAGAACGAAGCCACAATCCAGTGGGAGCATTACAGGATAACAGGGATCTTCCATGCCTTAGAAAAGGACTCCAAGTTTTCATGGTGGGAGAGTCTATTCGGCTATAGTCCAAAGGCTCTACAATCTCTTGATACACCCGGTGAAAGTTCTTCTGGTTCTGGTTATCATCATCTACATGGGACTGTGACCGGAGGGTCAAGGGACTTGCTGACTAGTTACACCAGAACCAGACAACTTTACAAAGCTAACCAGAGAAGGAAGCTCAGGACATAACTCCAGTGAAATCCTGAAGCCAGGGACCACGTGGACATACTTTTTTTCCTATGATGGTTCAGGATGTATAACTTGTGCAATCCTCAAACCCCATAGTATTGTGCATTTGTATATTTGTCCATGGAGTTAAGGGTGTTGGGTGGGGGAGGGATGAGAATCTGTTTTTGTGTGAATGGGAAAAAGAGTAGATCCCCTAAGGACAGGCCCCCTCTTCTACCAAGATATTTGCCACTTTAACCCCAAGAATGGTGTAGTTTGTAAGGGTTGGACTGAATGTCAGTAAGTGCAGTGTTCTTTCCTGCAGTTAGAATTTAGGTACTATGACATCACCTCTTACTCAGAAATTCTGACCTGCTTTGTAAAGACCTACGTATCTGTCAATGGGAAAACCTCCTCAACGAGATATTCTTCAATCAAGATGGAAGAAGTGGCGGAAGACAGTCGTGCCTTTACTGAAAGGAGGCCAGTCCACAGTTGCCAGGGACTAGGAGGGTGAAGCCATTCCAGAGTCAGACTAGTAGAAGACGACAGTAGAAGCGGCTGATACCTTAAGATCGACACTGACAACAGAAATGAAAGGAGGCCAGTCCACGGTTGCTCCGTGGATCGACCTAGACTGCGAGGATGAAGCCATTCCAGAGTCAGAAAAAGACTACATGGGGAGTGGCTGATACCTGAAGATCGACACTGACAGACCAGAGAGGAGACGGTGTATTCTGGGGATGAAGACGTTTGGTTACGTTGAAGGGCAGGTCAGAGGTGTCAGTCGCGATGGGCGATTTCTAGGTACCTAAGGGCCGGATTATACTTCAGTCCTTCCTGAACTGATGCCAACAGTGAGTGGGGTTGTGGAGGCAAATACATCTCAACTCTTCCCTCTAATTTTATTGTCGTGTTCTCGGCAACAGGGGAATTGTAGAGGGAAGTGCATGGTAGGCGTATATATAGATATATCCATTGTTGATATATATATATATATATACTTATATTAACCGAAAATGCCGCCAATAATACCCCCCAATCGCGGGTGCCCCCCAAGCTGATTAATCCTCCTGCCTGGATAACTGGAAAAGTGTCCAGTTGCGGGCATATCAATAGACAGAGGATCAAAGAGATCCTCTGGCTTTTGCTTAGCACCTCTGGCAGGGCCGGAGATGTTATGCATAACAGGGACAGAGGAACAAAGAGCTCCCCTGCCCCTGTATGGTGCGTACCTCTGGCGCTGTAATTACAGCGCCAGAAATGTGCGGGAACTTCACAGGCGGGAGGATCAAACCATGTTATAAGGGAAAATACTAAAATCTACACAACACTGAACGCAAACCCGAACTTCAGTGAAGAAATTCGGGTCTGGGTACCACATTCAGTTTTTTATCACGTGTGTTCAAAACGCATTGCACTAGCGCGATAACTGAACACCACAACACAATCGCAGTCAAAACTGACTGAAATTGTGTGCGCAATGGCGCGGGTTTCCCGCAATGCACACGGGACGCCCGTCTGAAAGAGGCAACCTTGACGTGGTGAGTGGGCTTATGCTTTTTGATCAAAATGTACACTAATCCCTGTACAGCATGCAGTATATGGGGCTCTACACTTTAACATTGCGCCGAGAAGAGAGTTTAATTAGATCTAAGCATAGCATTGTGGATGTGCGATCCAGTTCTGTTTTTCTCCCCTTGATATATGAAGAACAAGTAAGACTCTGCACCCCAGTCTAGTCATCGCCATACTGACTGCATCTAGAAGATCCATCTATCCAGTACAAGGAATCATGTTCTCAGGAGTAATGAGTCACAGCTGGCATTTGGATGGATGACTCTTGGCTTGACCAATGCCAGCAGAAGCGTATTCCAACAGTGCGGAGGCGGCAAATGCTCTTTTGACACCTAAAGATCTTGTGCAGCAGTTTCCAAGTTGCTGCATCAGCACATGATAGGAGATGTAGTAACGGCTGGACAGCCACAGGGTGGAGACCACTAACCTTGTGGAGCCAACTGAGGATATTGTTGGAATAAGATGCTCTACATATAGATATGATGTATGATAGTGGATGGGCAGATGCAACCACGTCTTCCCTAGAATTCACCTAAAAACAACACAGAACTGACATATAATAGTCAATGACTGCCCCTTGATGTGGAATGCTGTGTTTGCCTAATTCCGACACATGACTGTAAACAGGTCAGACGTCTATAGTAGAAGTGCTTACACACGAGGTGACAGGATCTGGCCACTTGCCAAGTCTCTGGAAGACGAGCGGATTCTGACATAATTAATCTGACATTGCTATCACCACGGTGAACTTTTCACTTGGCTTTGTCATGACCTAAATACCATTTACGCTTCTCTTCTCTGTACTACGTCTATAGGTGGCAGCTATCAGTCATTATCTCTTCCGTCTATGGGTAGGTTTGGAAATCAAAAATATGATTACAAAAATTCTACAAAAACAATCAAAAACTGACATGGGTAATAAATGATCAGATGATGCTCCAAGTTATTACTCCTCACAGACATTAGTGGCATCAAGTTAGAAGATACCACTTATGTCCCATCAGTGGAAGTCAGGCTGCTGTGACCTCCGCTGATCACTAGGACAAAGTGACACTGGTGGCAGGAGAGCTCAAAGCCGCTACATCTCCTGTCTGACTTGGAAGCGCCATGGTTGGCCAGTGACTATAATGAGCCCACCAAGCATCCTTTATAAAATACCACTGGAGCTAATAAGAGAGGAACTGGTACCCATATTCCTAGGGCCGCTGCCAGAAGTCACAAAGGTTGGACCCCAATCGAACATTGGTGGCATATTCTACTGAAGAGTCTATGATGTGACAACCCCTTGTAGGGGATAGAGAAGAAGTAGAAGGTGGTGGCTGTAGCAGATGATATAGGATAATGAGTGTAGAGATGAAGATGGATTGGAACTTCTTAACTAGTGGATTTTTTGACTTTTTAAAGGAGTAGTCAAGTCAAAGATAACAAGGATGCAGAATTCCGAGGGTCAGGGCAGTCATATAGACATCAATCGGAAGAGGTCATCAGATGTTATTTGGGACTACTGGATGAGGTAATGGATGGTTTTAAAGGAGAAATCCAGCAATCTGAATGTTCTTGTCAGACTGACCTAAAGCTAGACTGGCAGGGAAGAGCAGCAGAAGACAGAACTCAAGAATGACAGATAAGTCAAGCAGTATTCATCGTAGACTTGAGGGTCTTTTTAGCAGGAGAAGGATGAGGAGTCTAGACAAGACATGACTGTGTCAAGGACAATCATTTTGGTTGACTTTTCTGACGTGAAGGGCCATATTTTGGGGATGTTAAAAATAGTGCTACATGGAGATGATCTGCAGATAATAAATGTCTAGGCCCAGGGTAATATCAAGACACTCTTAAGATGAAGGAATGATGGAATCCCAATAAGAATTATGATAGATGCCAAACAAGTGAAGAACATAAGGAGATTTCACAAGGATCGGTTTTAGGCTCCCTTTATATCTGCGCTTGACATTTCAGTTCTACTGCTCCGTTATAGGAAAGGAGTCACGGCTGTCTAAGAAGAGTCCAGGTTATTCATGAGCTGCTGCAGTCCCCGCCCACCTGTTGATGATTGACAGTCTTCTCCTTAGTTTTCTCCCAAGGAGAGAATTGCTAATGACCAGTCAGATGAGCGGGGAGAGCAGCAGCTCATGAATAACCAGGACTCTTCTCAGGCAGCCGCGACTCTTTTACAGGCCCGGTTGTGAAGATTATGGTGCTGGTTCTTAGCAATCACTTACTTTTAGCTCCTGAATGAGACATCACTGAACTCAGCTCGTCTGTCACCACATTATACTGCCCTCAGTGATGTCAGCATAAAGTTGATGGCTGGCTCCCTTTAAATACATCAGCAACTGCACATGCACAAATCTTTCTGGTGGTTTGTCACAATGTATCAGTCTGGAGTCACAGAGCATTGTTTAGACTGCATACAACGGTTTCCACTTCTCATCTGGAGGTCCAACCCAAGGTGTCACATTATCTTGGACTAATAAGACCTTTGGTTTTGGCAGATTACATGTTGGGATATGACTTTTAGGCCTAAAAAACAACACGTCCGGCATAACAGACCCGACGCGTTACCACTCAGTAACAGCAGAGCGAGCGCGACTAGTAAAATAATAATGACTTATCAGCAGGTCGCTCCTGTGTGTTACATACTAAAGAGCAACGTTGGAAACCGTTCCCCTATTAATGCTATCCCCCCAGGACGCCATTATTTTCTCAAGCATATAACACGGGGGCTCATCATGTAAAACGACGAGCGCGGTGATGTTCACATTACTGCTGGTCACATCCCCATCCCCAAAGACCGTAATGAGCTCAGTCTGTTTCCAGCAAATGCACTTGTCGCTCCACAAATCAGCATAAACAGATTAATCTGAGCGCAGCGTAATCTCTGCCGCATTTCCTGAATTCACTATATTTAGGCTCCGTGATGAAAGTAATAGCTGACTGCCGTGGACAGGGTTTCTTGCAAGTCATAGCTTCATGTCCAAAGTCCTTTTAAAGCGTTACTGAGTAAAAAAAAAAAAGTCTGTATAATGGCTGTGCTTCTTTGTACAATCATAACTATGAAGGAACAGTTTATGTTTGGGCTTCCCTAAAGTCTGTTTCAGCCATATTATTCTGCTGCACAGCTAGATGCAGTTCTCTCAAAAGCAGGGGTGTCTCTTTTCTTCAAGATTTGTATGCAGTGACCTCACTTCCCACTATGTTTGTTTTCTTCCAGGGAGCTCAGAAAAAGCAGGAGGTGCCTGTGATCTTCAGAAGCAGGGTAGAAGCAGTTCATCCATCAGGATCAAGATCTCCGCTAGCTCTGACATGCCCCCACTTCCTCTCAGCCGTCTTCTGAGTCTCTGTTTCCAAGGACGGATCTTGCCTGACAACAAGCAGTGGACTACTTAGGTGGAAGAGAGGCCTCTATAGTGGCTGTGACTTCACAGCTGTTCTCAGGTGGATGCAGCAGACTTTTTAAATAATGTGATGTAGAAATTTGCTATTTAGACCATTCTCTAATAAATGAAATAAAATTGTGTGAAAGTACAGTGACTCTCTAAAGTTAATAGCTATATATAATTTACG
Organism: Bufo gargarizans; assembly: GCF_014858855.1. NCBI lineage: Eukaryota > Metazoa > Chordata > Amphibia > Anura > Bufonidae > Bufo > Bufo gargarizans. The sequence continues at coordinate 478,561,230 of NC_058084.1, read as the reverse complement.
TATTTTTTCCCCATTTTGCTCTAGTCACAACCAAAGCTGCATTCAGAATTGGTAGCTCTTCTTATAGATCTCTGGCTGCACGGCTTCCCAACACCTTGCAGTCTGCATTGGATTTAGCGTCTCTACAGAACATGCTCTGTGCTGCCTTCAGGACACAGGGTCACCAAGTGACAATTGGAAATCGAACCCACGAGAGTCACTGGCAGACCATGATTTACCATAGAAGTCAGGGGCACGGTTACGTTTCCATTTACGGCTGGCGGTTCAGTTTATTGCAGGTATTTCCTGTGATTTATGTATTGTAAGTGCAGTAATAGCGGCGCAGGATGGACATGGGTAGAAGAAACATATAGCAAGCACCCTAGTACTGCCATCGTACTACCAGAGCAACACGGTGATGCTGCCAAATCCGCAATGCCAACACTACGGGTAGGAGACGGCCGGCAAATGCCATGTCTGTCACTACAGACACACAGAGAACAAACACAGCGTCAGCATGAAGAACAAGCTTCTCATTTCGTCTTCTTCCTGCGCCCCCCTGGTGAGGACAATCCTGGCGTGATGTGAGGAGCTGAGGAGCAGGAGAAGCCACAGATTAAGAGTTGGCTAAGACAATAAGCCGGTTGCTCAACAGCGTATAATATGATGAGAGGGCTCAGCTCAACAGATGGAGGGCGCCCGGCGAGAAGAGCTCACACTCCACCTTACACTCTACTACTACACCGACCCAACCTGTCTACATCAGAGAACAGGGCATCCCCGAAAATCTATCACCATATGCTTCTATCTATTTATCTCAGATCTATATATTTATTTATCTATCTATCTCATATCTTACTATCTCATATCTCATATCTATCCCATGTCTATCTATCTAATATCTCATATCTATCTATTATCTATCTCATATCTATCTATTATTATCTATCTATCTATCTATAAAACAGATTAATCTTGCCGAATGGTGGGGTCATGAGATACTTTCTTGTAAATCTGCACTATCCTCCCTTTCTCACTGCTCTGTCTGTGTAACTATCCCAGTAGTACAGGCACCGGGTCTGGAATTATATTCATGAAGGAGGCTACAGAGGATCCATGTCTTACAGGATGACCTTGTGAGACAACAGAGAATACGAAAAGTGTCAACAAGAACCATAAAATGTATATATCCATGCTACTTAGCACTGCTACATCTGCGGCTGTGAATTATCACAAAGGTATGGTGCATTAAAAACATGGATGATATCATATCACGTCAGAAATCGTCATGGACATGGACAGCTGAGGGACTCTTTTATAAAGGAGGTGACTCTTATTAGACAGAAGTGTGATGATGAACCATCACTATGTCACTGATGCCGCCGTGTACAATTTAGTCCATTTTGACCCTTACAGTGGCCATACATGTTCAATAAGGAGGAATGATCGTTCAGGAAATGTTCTTCTTTTGTGGACAAGCGACTATAGGCTGAAAATGTAAACATGGCGATCGGTCATCTAATACTACAGATTGTTGTTTATTTCTATCCTATGAATTATTGTTTTGGTTGAAATCTTCATTTTTGATCGATGTGTATTTGGACATTGATCTTTCTATATCACAACATTCACACTGTATCCACGGCAATTAAATCAGTGAGGCTGGGAGGTGTTAAAGAGGACCTTTCACCGGATTTAATTAATTGAGATAAGTACCTGTACTTGCAGGGTACCCCCCGCTGATGCTGCCACCCTGCCCGTTTTGTTAAAATAGCGCTCCTACGCCGCGCTGTGCACCCTGGTATTTCCCCCGCTCAGTATGCAAATACTGAGCATTGGAGCAATGGGGAGGAGACGCAGTCTTTCTCTGGGGGCGTCTCCTTCTCCCCTGGCTGTAGCGCTGTCCAATCGCAGCGCAGAGCGTCACAGCCACAGAGAAAAAAACTCCCTGTACGGAGCGCTCCGTACAGTATCAGAATGTATTGGCTCAGATGAGCCGAAGTTATTACTTTGCAAAGTCTCGCGAGACTTCGGGTAATAACTTTAAAAATTAATTTCTACTGTTAAAAACCTTTTCCCAAACTTGAGTTCAGTTCCGAGTTTGGGAAATGTTTTTTTACAGTATAAAAAAACAGAGACTGGAGACAGCAGAGACTGGAGTATCTGTACATAGGACGACAATAAGCCGTACGCTCCATATAGTTGGGCTTTATGGCAGAGTGGCCAGAAGAAAGCCATTACTTTCAGCTAAAAACAATAAAACAATAAAAACAATTTTGAGTTTGCAAAAACGCCTGTGGGAGACTCCCAAAATGTATGGAGGAAGGTGCTGTGGTCTGATGAGACTAAGGGTCCATTCACACGTCCGTAGAATGGGTCCACATCCGTTCCACAGAATGCAGACCCATTCATTCTCAATGGAGACTGAAAGGATACGGACAGCAAACATTGTGCTCCGTACTTCCGGTTCGCGGCTCCCGAAACAAATAGAACATGTCCTATTCTTGTCCGCAATAGCGGACAAGAATAGGTATTTCTATAGGGGTGTCGGGCCGGTGTATTGCAGTTCCGCAATACACTATAGACGTGTGAATGGACCCCAAAATTTAACTTTTTGGCCATGAAAGAAAGCGCTTATGTCTGGCGCAAACCCAACACATCACATCACCCAAAGAACACCATCCCCACAGTGAAACATGGTGGTGGCAGCATCATGCTGGGGGACTCGGAAAACTGGTCAGAGTTGAGGGAAAAATGGATGGTGCTAAATACAGGGATATTCCTGAGCAGAACCTGCCCCACTCTGTGCGTGATCTGAGGCCAGGACGGAGGTTCACCTTCCAGCAGGACAATGCCCCCAAACACACGGCTACAGCAACACTTGAGGGGTTTAAGGGGAAACATGTAAATGTGTTGGAATGGCCGAGTCACAGCCCAGATCTCAATCCCATAGAAAATCTGTGGTCAGACTTAAAGATTGCTGTTCACAAGCGCAAACATCCAACCTGAAGGAGCCGGAGCAGTTCTGCAAGGAGGAACGGGCAAAAATCCCAGTGGTGAGATGTAGCAACTGCTCATAGAGACTTATCCAAAGCGACTTAGAGCTGCGATTGCCGCAAAAGGTGGCTCTACAAAGTACTGACTTTAGGGGGGTGAATAGTTCTGCACATTGACTTTTTCTGGTATTTTGTCCTATTTGTTGTTTGCTTCACAATAAAAAAAAAATTAAATAAAAAAATCTTCAAGTTGTGGGCATGTTCTGTAAATGAAATGATGCAAATTCTCAAACAATCCATGGTAATTCCAGGCTGTGAGGCACCAAGACCCAAAAAAAAGTCAAGGGGGTGAATACTTTTGCAAGGCACTGTATGTAGGCTGTAAAGGAAGAATGCTGTATAACATAGATACTAGATAGATAGATATGAGATAGACAGACAGAAGAGAGGCCAAGAAAGCAACAACCCAACAGTTGGGTCAATTGTCTCAAATAGGAAACACCAAGACCCAAACAACCCCAGTCTGAGGGAAGCCTACCACAACATACAAAGGCAATACAAAACCATCCTCAGAAAGAAAAAGCAAGGCAACATCTCAACTAAGCTCCTCCAACTCCAAGACGCGCTCCAGGACAACTACTTCTGGGAACTATGGAAGCACATGGACAAAACCGGTGAGAACACCAACCTCCATATCCAAAATGGCAAAATCTGGCTCCAGTACTTTAAGGATCTTTACAAAGACATCCCGAAGGAGGATCAAAGCCCAAAACAAAAAGAGAACCGGAAAAAGATTTTTAAAATCCTCTGGACACACCGATCACACTACAGGAGATAACAGAGATGATCTCAGTGATAAATAGTAAGAAAGCCAGTGGCCCAGATGGGATCCTCCCGTAAATGATAAAACACAGCCCGCCAGATATCCAGGCTGCAGTAGTGATGCTCTTCAGTGCCGGCTACTTTCCCCAGAGCTGGAAACAGGGCCTCATCACATACACAAGAGCGGAAACAGGTATGACCCAACCAGCAGCAACCCGGGGAATCTCCTCAGCAGTATCCTGAATAAGAGGATCCTCAGTTTCCTCACCCAGCACAAGGTCCTCAGCAGAAGCCAAGCAGGCTTCATGCCAAACCACCGCACCACGGACCACATCTACACCCTGCAGAGCCTCATCAAGAGCCATGTCCACAATACAAAGCATGGAAAGATCTATGCCTGCTTTGTGGACTTTAAGAAGGCCTTCGACTATTCCTGAAACTTCTCGAAAGCGTAATAGGAGGAAAAACATATGATGTCATCAGAAGTTCCTACACTGAGAATAGATGCAGTGTGAAGGTGAATGGGAGGAGAACAGCTTATTTCAGGCAGAGCCGAGTAGTCAGACAGGGCTGCAGCCTCAGTCCAACCCTCGTTAACATCTCCATCAATGAGCTGGCGGTGGCTCTGGAGACCTCCTCAGCACCCGGGCTCACCCTCCAGGACAACCAGGTGAAATTTCCACCTCATGCTACTGTCATCAACTGAGAAAGTACTCCAAGATACCCTGAAAAGTTTGGATAAGTTCAGCACCAAGTGGGCATTGCCCATCAATCCAAAGAAAACTAACATCAGGGTGTTCCAGAAGAGACACCAGCCGGGCGTCCTCCCTTCCTGCTAAGGAGGATGAGGTTCACTTTCTGCTGTGGTGTCCTAAATACTCAGCAGTGAGGGACGCTCACTTCAGGAGACTGTCTGATCTCTGCCCAGACTTCACCTCCATGGAGGAGGAAGAGAGACTCTCCATACTGCTGGGGGAAGAGGAGAAACAGCGGCCACAGCAGCACAATATATTACTGCCTGCCACAGACTGAGAGGAGCCTGATATGTCATAGACTCTTATACCCCCACCCTGGATGTGTCCCCATCCCCAAAAACTACCCTATATCCCCACCCTGGATGTGTCCCCATCCCCCAAACCAACCCTATATCCCCACCCTGGAGGTGTCCCATCCCCCAACCCTACCCTATTATTTCCCACTTGTTCTTGCAATGCTCAAATGTATTTAGCCCTGCCAATAAAGCTGATTTGAATTAGATAGATAGATAGATAGATAGATAGATAGATAACTGCAGGGAAACCACTTCAGCAGGTGACATTGTGTTTCTCTATTTCTGGCGATAATGATACACAGAAGAGATCGGCGCCTCCACTCTGCTCCGAACATCCTGCCTTTATGACAGGTCGTTGTGTCCCGATGAATATAATGTGGGCTTCTCTTTCCAGCTGAGGAAAACATCACTGCTGATAAAAATAGAAAAAGCATCAAGTCAAAAGCCCAAGGCAGTGCCCAACAAGAAAGATGAGCTCGCTGTTCACTGCAGCGCGGTTTGCATTACGTGCTGAGCTGATAAGAAAGATGATTTAATTTTACAGACAGAAAAAATGAACAATAAGCACCCTGAGAACATTCCTTACAACACTCCACTGCTGCATAGTCACAAAGAACAAACCAGGAATACAAATTGTTAAAGAATCAGTACGTCCTGAATGGTACAGTGAGAACAAGGATATCCTGAAATACTATAATACTGCTCCTATGTACAAGAATATAACTACTATAATACTGCTCCTATGTACAAGAATATAACTACTATAATACTGCTCCTATGTACAAGAATATAACTACTATAATACTGCTCTTATGTACAAGAATATAACTACTATAATACTGCTCCTATGTACAAGAATATAACTACTATAATACTGCTCCTATGTACAAGAATATAACTACTATAATACTGCTCCTATGTACAAGAATATAACTACTATAATACTGCTCCTATGTACAAGAATATAACTACTATAATACTGCTCCTATGTACAAGAATATAACTACTATAATACTGCTCCTATGTACAAGAATATAACTACTATAATACTGCCTCCTATGTACAAGAATATAACTACTATAATACTGCTCCTATGTACCAAGAATATAACTACTATAATACTGCCTCCTATGTACAAGAATATAACTACTATAATACTGCTCCTATGTACAAGAATATAACTACTATAATACTGCTCCTATGTACAAGAATATAACTACTAATACTGCTCCTATGTACAAGAATATAACTACTATAATACTGCCTCCTATGTACAAAATATAACTACTATAATACTGCCTCCTATGTACAAAAATATAACTACTATAATACTGCCTCCTATGTACAAAAATATAACTACTATAATACTGCTCCTATGTACAAGAATATAACTACTATAATACTGCTCCTATGTACAAGAATATAACTACTATAATACTGCTCATATGTACAAGAATATAACTACTATAATACTGCTCCTATGTACAAGAATATAACTACTATAATACTGCTCCTATGTACAAGAATATAACTACTATAATACTGCCTCCTATGTACAAGAATATAACTACTATAATACTGCCTCCTATGTACAAGAATATAACTACTATAATACTGCCTCCTATGTACAAGAATATAACTACTGTAATACTGCTCCTATGTACAAGAATATAACTACTATAATACTGCTCATATGTACAAGAATATAACTACTATAATACTGCTCCTATGTACAAGAATATAACTACTATAATACTGCTCCTATGTACAAGAATATAACTACTATAATACTGCCTCCTATGTACAAGAATATAACTACTGTAATACTGCCTCCTATGTACAAGAATATAACTACTATAATACTGCCTCCTATGTACAAGAATATAACTACTGTAATACTGCTCCTATGTACAAGAATATAACTACTATAATACTGCCTCCTATGTACAATAATATAACTACTATAATACTGCCTCCTATGTACAAGAATATAACTACTATAATACTGCTCCTATGTACAATAATATAACTACTATAATACTGCCTCCTATGTACAAGAATATAACTACTATAATACTGCCTCCTATGTACAAGAATATAACTACTATAATACTGTCTCCTATGTACAAGAATATAACTACTATAATACTGCCTCCTATATACAAGAACATAACTACTATAATACTGCCTCCTATGTACAAGAATATAACTACTATAATACTGTTTCTATGTACAAGAATATAACTACTATAATACTGCCTCCTATGTACAAGAATATAACTACTATAATACTGCTCCTATGTACAAGAATATAACTACTATAATACTGCTCCCTATGTACAAGAATATAACTACTATAATACTGCTCCTATGTACAAGAATATAACTACTATAATACTGCTCCTATGTACAAGAATATAACTACTATAACACTGTCTCCTATATACAAGAATATAACTACTATAATACTGCTCCTATGTACAAGAATATAACTACTATAATACTGCCTCCTATGTACGAGAATGTTACTACTATAATACTGCTCCTATGTACAAGAATATAACTACTATAATACTACCTCCTATGTACAAGAATATAACTACTATAATACTGCTCCTATGTACAAGAATATAACTACTATAATACTGCCTCCTATGTATAGGACTATAACCACTATAACGTTGTCTTCTATGCTGCGATGGAATATGCAGCCGGAAAGGAAGTGAAATCCACACACAGGAGGAAGCTGGAATGAGCAGTACAGAGGCGGCCGACATCAGGAGAGCAGAGGACAATAAAAGATTAATGGTGCCTGAAGGTAAAGGAGGAGGTGAAGGAATGTGAGCAGAAACATGCAGATGAGGATCCAGTTATAATGTGAAAATTAAGTAATGAAATTGCGGGGGGGGGAAGGAATATATCGCCACTATGACACACGTACGGCTCTTATCGTAGAATTGGCCTCCATGGCTGATTACCACTGTATAGATGAGAAGAGTCCTCCACAGTGAGCTCTGGCAGAGGTGCCCTGAGTACAGCCCACCCACAAGACCTCCGTACGCCATGACTGAGAATGCAGAGGTTCCAAATGTTTCATTACTTTGTCTGTCTGCTTCAGTCACATCAAGAGCTGCATTCAGAATTCTGCTGGTGGGATAGATAAGCAGAGGTAAAGGTAACTCAGGCGTTCTCTACACCACTCTTCTGTACAGTATCACACAATACTTCACTACAGACCGTGGTACAGACACTGAACCAGCAGGGGGTGGTAGAGATCCTGCAGCACCAGTCATAAAACCTGCAGAACCTTGAATTCAGCTCTGGATCTGACTGCAGACGAGAAACAAAACCGGAAAGCTTAGGTTTTCTGCAATCAGGAAGATGCGAGTAGAAGAAGATGGTCAGGCTGATAACAGAGAGGAACAACGGCTGATTCGGGTGGTGATAACGAGGTGGGGGCAGAATTACCAGAGAGTCACTAAAACACGAGGGAGGCAATTATTTAGTATATAAACTAACAATTTTAATACAGCAAGCACGATCAATATGGCCGCCATCAGAGGGCTGACAAGCAGGCTTTTCTAGAGTCCTGAGAAGCCGATCTGTTTAGCTGCTCAGCCCCCAAATCCCAACTATGCAAGATGCCAGGAAAGCTGGGTGCCGACCTTTACATGGGGCCTATACTGACCGCCACTCAGCTTTCCCAGACACAGATATTACTTGAAAACACTGTAAAATCCTATGTGACATCTAGTGCTATATTTTATGTCAGCGCCTTCCTTCCTTTTATACTTTATTCTATAGCTGTCTGATAATTCAGAACATTTGGTAATCCAGAATCTATCCTGTTCCGATTTGTCCACATAGAATTAAAGGGGTTTTTCAGTTTTGTGTTACTACAGATTTACTGCTTTCTCATTATTTTCAACCCCAATTTTGGTTTTGCATTTTTTCCTCCCTACGTTCCAATAGCCATAACTTTTTACATTTTCTGTTCATATAGCCATAGGAGGGCTTATCTTTTGCGGGATAAGCTGTATTTTTTTAAGGATACCATTTAATTTGCCGTGTATGTTACTGGAAAACTTTGAGGGGTTAAAATGAAATAATAAAAAAATAAAAATAAAATTCTGCCAAGGCTTTTAAAGTTTTGACATCGCAACGTTCACTGTGCACACCGCAGACATCACATAGTATATTACAACCTTACAAAGCTAGGACGAGCCCTGTACCTCACATGGGTCCAGAGATCTCCTTGTTCATTGCTCCATTTATATGAGGCTGGCGGCTCAGGGGCACGGGGGGGGTCCTTTCTGCTAAATCTCTTGTTATAGCATCTCAAGGGGCATGTCCTTTCCGCTGCAGCTCTGTCTCTATCACAGCTCAGAGAATGTGTCCTTTCTGCTGCAGCTCTGTCTCTATCATAGCTCAGAGAATGTGTCCTTTCTGCTGCAGCTCTGTCTCTATCACAGCTCAGAGAATGTGTCCTTTCTGCTGCAGCTCTGTCTCTATCACAGCTCAGAGAATGTGTCCTTTCTGCTGCAGCTCTGTCTCTATCATAGCTCAGAGAATGTGTCCTTTCTGCTGCAGCTCTGTCTCTATCACAGCTCAGAGAATGTGTTCTTTCTGCTGCAGCTCTGTCTCTATCACAGCTCAGAGAATGTGTCCTTTCTGCTGCAGCTATGTCTCTATCACAGCTCAGAGAATGTGTCCTTTCCGCTGTAGCTCTCTCTCTCTCTATCACAGCTCAGAGAATGTGTCCTTTCCGCTGTAGCTCTCTCTCATTTCAACTGAGCAGGTGCGACCACCTCAGTGTGATGGACGGATAAATAAAGATAAGAACAAACAGCAGGTGGCGCTATACTGACACACTTTACTGAATAGGTCAGTGGCTTGACAAAATGTTTAATTACATGCAATAACAATAGTATTCAGGTTTAGGTGCTGGTATAAAAAAAAGTAGAATATTTTTTCATGGCACAACCTGTTTTTCAGTTCTTTTTTAATTTTCCACCAGTGTAGAAAAAATACGGATTTTTTTTCATCGGATTTGTACGTAGCATAAAATGTGAATCCACGCCTCAGGTCATCTGACTGTATGATGTTACACTGGTGACATGACTATCACACGTGTGGAGCCCGAGGGTGGGGGGGCACATGTACTGTATCTTCTCATGGTTTTCATCTTTTTTTAAACATTCAGTAAAACATACTGGCGGGGGATTTCTATACAAACAGCCATATGTGTGGCAGCTGCTGTGTTAAATAATACCTCACCCAAAAATAACATCCACTGACAGCACACATGGAGATCCTGTACATATATCTATACTGCTCATGATAGATAGATAGATAGATAGATAGATAGATAGATAGATAGATAGACAGAAAAATACACAGAGACTGACAAAGATAAATAGATAGGATAGATAGATAGATAGATAGATAGATAGATAGAAAAATACACAGAGACTGACAGAAAGATAAATAGATAGGATAGATACATAATAGATAGATAGATAATAGATGATAGATAGATAAATACAGAGACTGACAGAAAGATAGATAATAGATAGATAGATAGATAGATAATAGATAGACAGATAGATAGATAGATAGATAGATAGATAGATAGACAGATAGATAGATAGATAGATAGATAGACAGATAGATAGATAGACAGATAGATAGATAATAGATAGACAGATAGATAGATAGATAGATAGATAGATAGACAGATAGATAGATAATAGATAGATAGATAGATAGATAGATGGATAGATAGATAGATAATAGATAGATAATAGATAGACAGATAGATAATAGATAGACAGATAGATAGACAGACAGACAGATAGATAGATAGATAGATAGATAGACAGATAGATAGATAGACAGATAGATAGATAATAGATAGACAGATAGATAGATAGATAGATAGACAGATAGATAGATAATAGATAGATAGATAGATGGATAGATAGATAGATAATAGATAGATAATAGATAGACAGATAGATAATAGATAGACAGATAGACAGACAGACAGATAGATAGATAGATAGATAGATAGATAGTACAGCCCACCAGCAATACAGGCAGCTATAGCAAAACTGTACAGCATTGTGCTGAGCGCTGGCTACATCCCTCAAACCTGGAACCAAGGTGTCATAACCCGAATACACAAGAGCGGGGACATGTATGACCCGCCAACTACCAAGGGATATGTGTCAGCAGCAATCTAGGAAAACTATTTAACAGTATCCTGAACCAGAGAATCCTCACCCAGCACAATGTACTCAGTAAAAGCCAAGCAGGGTTCATGCCAAACCACCGCACCACAGACCACGTCTACACCCTGCACCGCCTCATCCAGAGCCATGTTCACAACACAAAGCAGGGAAAGATAGACGCTTGTTTTGTGGACTTCAAAAAGGCCTTCGACTCGGTGCGGTACCCAGGATTGCTCCTGAAGCTATTGGAGAGCAGAATAGGAGGAGAGACATACGACGTCATCAAAAGCTCCTACACCGAGAACCGATGCAGCGTGAAGGTAAATGGGAAAAGAGCGGCTTACTTCCAGCAGAGCCGAGGAGACAGACAGGGCTGCAGCCTCAGTCCAACTCTCTTTAACATTTACATCAACGAGCTGGCAGCGGCTCTGGAGTCCTCCTCAACACCAGGTCTCATCCTTCATGACACTAAGGTGAAATTTCTCCTGTATGTGGATGACCTTCTACTATCACCAACTGAGAAAGGTCTCCAAGACCAGCTAGTCATTCTGGAGAAATTCAGCATCACATGGGCCCTTCCCATCAATTAAAAAAAGACCAACACTATGGTGTTCCAGAGAAGGAAAACAAAGTCAGCCAGGCCCCCTACCTTCACGCTACACAACTGCCCTCTTACAGCCACCAACAGGTACACCTACTTGGGCCTGATAATTGACCAAACTAGGAGTTTCAAATTAGCCATTGAGGAGCTGAAAGACAAAGCATGCAAGACCTTCTACAACATCAGAAGACGACTGTACCACCTCAAACCACCAGTGAGGGTCTTGCTTAAAATCTTTGACTCCGTCATTGCACCAATCCTCCTGTATGGCAGTGAGGTCTGGGGCCCTCACTCATACCCCGACTGGTCAAGATGGGATTCCAGTCCAACAGAAATATTCCACCTGAAATTCTGTAAGTATCTCCTTCAGGTCCATCAGAGCACCTCTAACAGTGCTTGTCGAGGGGAGCTGGGCAGATTCCCTCTACACTTTACAATCCAGAAGAGGGCGCTATCATTCTAGGGCCATCTACATGGTAGTAGTGAAGGCTCCAATCACCATAAAGCCTTGCTACACCAAGGGATCCCAGGCAAGGCAAAGCCACAAAATCAACTTACTGTAACCCAGCCCAACCAGAAAATCACCCCACACCAGCTCACAAAAGCCAGGATCAGGAACACAGTAAACAAAAGACAAGAGGAATATGTCAGTGAATGGAGGAATGAGGTGAGAGCATCCCAGAAGCTGACGGCGTACCAGAGCATGCAGAGAGACCACAAACTGGCCCCATATTGGAGAAACTAGGGAACCCCAGAGACCGGAAAATCCTGAGCCGCTACAGACTGAGCGCCCACAGCCTGGCCGTAGAATCTGGACGGCATCGACAGAGCTACATGCCTAGAGAAAGCAGACTGTGCCAGCAGTGCCACCTGGAGGCAGTGGAGGATGAGGCCCACTTCCTGATATACTGTCCCAAATACTCAGCAGTGAGAGACATCCACTTTAGGAGACTCTCTGATCTACTCCCAGACTTCAGCTCCATGGAGGAGGAAGAGAAGCTGCCCATCCTGCTGGGAGAGGAAGAGAACACTGTGGACATAGCAGCACAATATATCCGTGCCTGCCACAGACTGAGAGGAGCCTGATATGCCATGGACTCCGATACCCTGATCCGGGGTGTGTACCCATTCCTCAACCCCCTATTTCCCACATGCTATGGCAATACTAATGTATAATTTTAGACCTGCCAATAAAGCTTTATTGATTGATTGGATAGATATGAGATAGATAGATAGATAGATAGATAGATAGATAGATAGATAGATAGATAGATGATAGATAGATAGATAGATGATAGATAGATAGATAGATAGATGATAGATAGATAGATAGATAGATGATAGATAGATAGGAGATAGATAGATAGATAGATAGATAGATAGATAGATAGATAGGAGATAGATACATAGGAGATAGATAGATAGATAGATAGATAGATGATAGATAGATAGATGATAGATAGATAGATAGATAGGAGATAGATAGATAGATAGATAGATAGATAGATAGGAGATAGATACATAGGAGATAGATAGATAGATAGATAGATAGATAGATAGATAGGAGATAGATAGATAGAAAGAAGATAGGAGATAGATAGATAGATAGATAGATAGATAGATAGACATATAGATAAACAGATAGACAGAGACAGACAGACAGATGGATAGATATGAGATAAATAGATAGATAGATAGATAGATAGATATGAGATAGATAGATAGATAGATAGATAGATAGATATGAGATAGATAGATAGATAGATAGATAGATATGAGATAAATAGATAGATAGATAGATAGATATGAGATAAATAGATACCGTATTTTTCGCCGTATAAGACACACTTTTTCTCCCCCCTGCGTCTTATACGGCGAATGCTGTCAGTTTTACATCGCAAGCTGCGATGTAAAGCGAGCGGGGACTCGGGGAGGGACTGGGAGGAGGAGCTGGGGCCGGCAATAGCGGCGGGGCGGTGCAGTCACTGTACTATAGCCCCGCTCCGCCGCTCCGGTATACTAATATAATATGTCATATTCAATTAATAGTTATTAAATATGCCCCTTTATGCCTAATAGTACCTTAAATCCTAAGCACTTCAGTACAATGCAGGCCGGGCGGGCGGCAGCGTAACTCCCTGATGTCATGTGCCTGCGCCGCCTACTTTATGAATAATGCAGGCGGCGCAGGCAAGTGACGTCAGTGAGAGACACGCCGGCCACCCGGCCTGCCTGCCGGCATTGTACTGAAGCGCTTAGGATTTAAGGTACTATTAGGAATAAAGGGGCATATTTAATAACTATTAATTGAATAAGACATATTATATTAGTATACCGGAGCGGCGGGGGATCTGTGGATGACACAGTTATGGGCTGGGAGGGTCTGTGGATGACACATGTATAACAGTGCCATCCACAGATCCCCCCCTGTAACAGTGCCATCCACAGATCCCCCCCTGTAACAGTGCCAGCCACAGATCCCCCTGTAACAGTGCCATCCACAGATCCCCTCCTGTAACAGTGCCAGCCACAGATCCCCCTGTAACAGTGCAAGCCACAGATCCCCCCATAACAGTGTCCGTCATCCACAGGTCCCCCATAACAGTGTCTGTCATCCACAGATCCCCCCCATAACAGTGTCCGTCATCCACAGTTCCCCCATAACAGTGTCCGTCATCCAGAGATCCCCCCATAACAGTGTCCGTCATCCACAGATCCCCCCATAACAGTGTCCGTCATCCACAGATCCCCCCATAACAGTGTCCGTCATCCACAGATCCCCCCATAACAGTGTCCGTCATCCACAGATCCCCCCATAACAGTGTCCGTCATCCACAGATCCCCCCATAACAGTGTCCGTCATCCACAGATCCCCCCATAACAGTGTCCGTCATCCACAGATCCCCCCATAACAGTGTCCGTCATCCACAGATCCCCCCATAACAGTGTCCGTCATCCACAGATCCCCCCATAACAGTGTCCGTCATCCACAGATCCCCCCATAACAGTGTCCGTCATCCACAGATCCCCCCATAACAGTGTCCGTCATCCACAGATCCCCCCATAACAGTGTCCGTCATCCACAGATCCCCCTCATAACAGTGTCCGTCATCCACAGATCCCCCCATAACAGTGTCCGTCATCCACAGATCCCCCCATAACAGTGTCCGTCATCCACAGATCCCCCTCATAACAGTGTCCGTCATCCACAGATCCCCAGTAATAGTGCCATCCACAGACCACCATTAGTTCCAAACCCACCAAACACACAGCACACCTTTTGGTTAAAAATATTTTTTTTCTTATTTTCCTCCCCAAAAACCTAGGTGCGTCTTATACGCCGGTGCGTCTTATACGGCGAAAAATACGGTAGATATGAGATAGATAATTATAGATAGTAATGATTGATAGATACAGACTGAGCACCCACAGCCTGCTCATTGAATCCGGGCATCACCGACAGAGGTACATGCTACCAGGAGGCCGGGGAGGATGAGGCTCATTTCCTGCTGCGGTGCTCCAAATACTCAGCAGTGAGGGAGACTCACTTCAGGAGACTGTCTGATCTCTGCCCAGACTTCACCTCCATGGAGGAGGAAGAGAGACTCTCCATACTGCTGGGGGAAGAGGAGAACACAACGGCCATAGCAGCACAATATATTACTGCCTGCCATAGACTGAGAGGAGCCTGATATATCATGGACTCTTATACCCCCACCCTGGACCTGTCCCCATCCCCCAACCCTACCCAATTATTTCCCACTTGCTTTGGCAATGCTAAAATGTATTTAGTCCTGCCAATAAAGCTGATTTGATTTGATAGATAGATATGAGATAGATAGGAGATAGATAGATATTGATAGATAGATAGATAGATAGAGAGATAGATAGATGATAGATATGAGATAGATAGACAGACAGATAGATATTGATAGAGAGATAGATAGATAGATGATAGATATGAGATAGATAGACAGACAGATAGATATTGATAGAGAGATAGATAGATAGATGATAGATATGAGATAGATGATAGATGATAGATAGATAGGAGATGATAGATAGAGAGATAGACAGATAGATAGATAGATATGAGATAGACAGATCTCTATATGAGAACAATCCCATAGAAGTGTCCTGACCGGTAAGCACATTACTGCCCCCCCTCTGAGATCCCTCATGGGTCTGGGGGTGAAGAGGCGTTATGTGTCCCTCAGGGGCCCGGCTCACAGAAGGCCCCCTATACAGTTACTGCGGACACATGGCCACTTATAAAGTTACTGATTGTCCCCTGTAATCTGCAATGCAGATGACAGTCACTCCTGCCCCCGTCCACATGGCCTTGCTTAGAAGCCATACATCAAGCACAAGAGGGGGCCCCGGTCCAGGGGCCGCAGTGATTGTTCTCCATCTTCATTGTCGCACTCACCAGCAAATCAAATCAAGCGTTTACAGACTCCGGGCCATTGTCCCCGGTGCCTGTTGGTGACATTAATGCCCATTTAAGCGTTGGTTTAATCAATACGCACAATAAAGCCGTCCCTTTCGCGCCCTCCATATGGCACTAGGAGGCCCCGACACAATACATCTCCCCTCCCCCCCTCCGGGGCCCATCGCATCATCGCATCATCTGGCAGCTGTGGGAGTGCAAATCACTCTGCCCACATTATAGCATTTGGAGAACCTGGGCGACCCAGCGAGGCGTCACACGTGCACATAATAGTGCGGGGTGTACGCAACGGCCGAGGAGGGTGGGAGTATTCATCCTGAGACGAGGACTTGACTTAATCACATTATAAAGGTCACTGCACAAGGAAACGCAGGACAACAAGCAGCCGTGCTCAGCCATTTGCAGCAGATTTTTGTTTGCAGGACCTCTGTATAACTCACATTGAGCATGTGACAGCGCCTCCCCGGACCATCAGCTCTGCCCGATACTGCAGCTGAGCCCCATTCAAGTGACTGCAATACCACACACAGACTGCGGATAAGAGAGGCGCTGTTTCTTTTACTCTAATTTTCCCAACCTGTCTGCTCTCCTGACATGTCCGTTTTTAGTAAAAATGTATATTTTCCTGGAGTGCTGTGCTATTCCTCAGTTATTATTCCTGGCAATGCATAACTAGATGAAAAGGCTCCTTTGGTGGAAAGGGCTCCTACATAACATCCAGTAGCAGAGAGTGAAGGGCACAGCATGGGGTTAGGGCCAGCTGACAGGTGATTCGAACATTTCCAGGAGGAATAACAGAGGAACGGCACAATGCAAAGTTTGAAGAAAAGATATTTCTGCATTGATATTTCATGGGAAGTTAATAACTAAAGCAGACAGGTCAGGGGAGGCAGCAGGTTCCAAGACTCCCATTATTGAATACATGGAGACGTTTGTGAGATAAGAAGCTGGGTGACGTCACTCCATGCGCGCCCTCTGATGAGCAGCATACGTCCTGTGTGACAAGTAGGACATGGCGCTGCTATTTGTGCAGGGTGATTGCGGTAAACACTGCGCCCCAATAACCAGCCAGGAATAGGCTCAATCAGCAGAGGACTCGTAATCAGGAGACAATCTGCATTTCAATGTCCTCTACATAAAACCCCCAACATTCGGATAAAATTAACTACAGAGCCGATGGAGCGTTTTAAGGCTCAGCTCCCACAGGACTCGCTGAAGTGTGCACAATGTGGCGGCTGATGGCGGGATAAAGACGTCAGAGGAAGAAGCATTAGTGTTACTTGTGGAATAATCTAGAAATTCATCAGAAGCTTATCAGAAAAATCATGAAAGAGATTTACTCCGCTGCAGCCCATAAAAACCGACCACTGGTGTCCCGAACCCTCCAGACACCATGTAACAGCTATACAGAGTAAACTGTAGATGTGTCCTTCTACCTAAACCGCTGCACATAGGAGCAGTATTATAGTAGTTACAATGCTGCCCAGAATTATTCATACCTCTGGCAAATTTTGACTTAAAGTTACTTTTATTCAACCAGCAAGTAATTTTTTGACGAGAAATGACATAGGCGTCTCCCAAAATAAGACGATGTACAAGCGGCATTATTGTGGGAAATAAACATTTCTCAGCTTCTATTTACATTTGAGCAAAAGGTGTCCAGTCCAAAATTATTCATACCCTTCACAAACTGTCACAGTCTGTGGGAAAATAAAAAGTTCTATACCATTCCAAATAGTCCAAGCTGTTCTAAAGCCTCCTAATTACCCTGATTAATCGGGAACAGCTGTTTTAATCAACTCAACAGGTGAAAAACAGCAGCTCTCTGCAGTTGGTTTGTGGCTAAGACAAAGGAGCTCAGTGAGGACCTGCGGCTGCGCATTGTGGCTGCTCACAAGTCAGGAAAGGGCTACAAGGCCATTTCTAAATGTTTTCAAGTTCCAGTGGCTACAGTGCAAAGTATTATTAAAAAATACAAGATGTTCCGCACTGGAAAATCTCAGGGGACGTGGTCGGAAGCCAAAAGTGACACCTGTGCTGGCCAGGAGGATAGTTAGAGAGGTGAAAAAGAATCCAAGGATCACCACCAAGGCCATTCTGGTGAATCTGGGCTCTGCTGGTGGCAACGTCTCAAGGAAAACAATCCAATGGACATTGAACAATGCAGACCAAGGAGGACGCCATTTCTCCAGATAAGGCACACAAAAGCTTGCTTGGCCTTTGCAAAAGCTCATCTGGACAAAGAAGACGACTTCTGGTCTTCTGTGTTATGGTCGGATGAAAGATAAATTGAATAGTTTGGTCACAATGATGTTTCCTTCATTTGGCGTAAAAAAGGAGAAGCCTTCAACCCAAAGAACACCATCCCCACTGTCAAACATGGTGGTGGGAACCTAATGCTTTGGGGGTGTTTTTCAGCCAATGGACCAGGGAACCTAATCACAGTAAACGGCACCATGAAAAAAGAGAAATACATGAGGATTCTCAACGACAACATCAGGCCGTCTGCAGAGAAACTTGGCTTTGGGCACCAGTGGACATTTCAGCAGGACAATGACCCAAAACACAGCAAAAGTGGTGAAGAAATGGTTAGCAGACAACAACATTAACGTTTTGGAGAGGCCCAGCCAGAGTCCAGACGAATCCAATTGAGAATCTGTGGAGGGAGCTAAAGATCAGGGTGATGGCAAGAAGACCCTCCAACCTGAAAGACCTGGAGCTCATTGCTAAAGATGAACGGGCAAAAATACCTGTGGAGACCTGCAAAAAGCTGCTCTGCAATTATAGGAGGCGTCTGATTGCTGTAATAGCCAATAAAGGCTTTTCTATTGATTATTGAGAAGGGTGTGAATAATTTTGGACTGGACACTTTTTGCTCAAATGTAAATAAAAGCTGAGAAATGTTTGATTTCCACAATAATGCCTCTTGTACATCGTCTTATTATCTTTTGGGAGACACCTGTCATTTCTCGTCAAAAAATTACTTGCTGGTTGAATAAAAGTAACTTTAAGTCACAATTTGCCAGAGGTATGAATAATTATTGGCAGCACTGTATATTCTTGCACATAGGAGCAGTATTATAGTAGTTATATTCTTGTACATAGGAGGCAGTATTATAGTAGTTATATTCTTGTACATAGGAGCAGTATTATAGTAGTTATATTCTTGTACATAGGAGGCAGTATTATAGTAGTTATATTCTTGTACATAGGAGCAGTATTATAGTAGATATATTCTTGTATATAGGAGGCAGTATTATAGTACTTATATTCTTGTACATAGGAGCAGTATTATAGTAGTTATATTCTTGTACATACAAGTGGTAATATAGCAGTTATATTTTTGCACATAGGAGCAGTATTATAGTAGTTATATTCTTGTACATAGGAGCAGTATTATAGTAGTTATATTCTTGTACATAGGAGGCAGTATTATAGTAGTTATATTCTTGTACATAGAAGGCAGTATTATAGTAGTTATATTCTTGTACATAGAAGCAGTATTATAGTAGTTATATTCTTGTACATAGGAGAAATATTATAGTAGTTATATTCTTGTACATAGAAGGCAGTATTATAGTAGTTATATTCTTGTACATAGAAGCAGTATTATAGTAGTTATATTCTTGTACATAGGAGCAATATTATAGTAGTTATATTCTTGTACACAGGAGCAGTATTATAGTATATATATTCTTGTACATAGGAGCAGTATTATAGTAGTTATATTTTTGTACATAGGAGCAGTATTATAGTAGATATATTCTTGTACATAGGAGCAGTAATATAGTAGTTATATTCTTGTACATAGTAGCAGTATTATAGTAGTTATATTCTTGTACATAGGAGCAGTATTATAGTAGTTATATTCTTGTACATAGGAGCAGTATTATAGTAGTTATATTCTTGTACATAGGAGCAGTATTATTGTAGTTATATTCTTGTACATAGGAGCAGTATTATAGTAGATATATTCTTGTACATAGGAGCAGTAATATAGTAGTTATATTCTTGTACATAGTAGCAGTATTATAGTAGTTATATTCTTGTACATAGGAGAAGTATTATAGTAGTTATATTCTTGTACATAGGAGCAGTATTATAGTAGTTATATTCTTGTACATAGGAGCAGTATTATAGTAGTTATATTCTTGTACATAGGAGCAGTATTATAGTAGTTATATTCTTCTACATAGGAGGCAGTATTATAGTAGTTATATTCTTGTACATAGGAGCAGTATTATAGTAGTTATATTCTTGTACATAGGAGCAGTATTATAGTAGTTATATTCTTGTACATAGGAGCAGTATTATTGTAGTTATATTCTTGTACATAGGAGCAGTATTATAGTAGATATATTCTTGTACATAGGAGCAGTAATATAGTAGTTATATTCTTGTACATAGTAGCAGTATTATAGTAGTTATATTCTTGTACATAGGAGCAGTATTATAGTAGTTATATTCTTGTACATAGGAGCAGTATTATAGTAGTTATATTCTTGTACATAGGAGCAGTATTATAGTAGTTATATTCTTGTACATACAAGTGGTAATACAGCAGTTATATTTTTGTACATAGGAGCAGTATTATAGTGGTTATATTCTTGTATTCTATGGAGAATAAGTGAAATTGCATCAATATTAGACTGAAAAAGCCTAGAAAATATAAATACCAGAAGGATTTCAGTAACTTCCATGACATCTTCAGAGAAGATTGTTAATCACTTAAGGAGAGCACAAAAATGTAAAAAGAATGAAACTGTTTGTTAGGTCACCCATGGGTGTCGTTACTTCTGTGCTATTACAGTACACCACCCTTCCCACCTATAGGGCACCATACCGTATGTGGCCTTGTGCGGATTAGTAGATCTGGTTTGGGTAAGTGTCTAACAAGTCAGGACAAGTGAATGACTTCAGCGCATGGGAATGATTTCAGGTATTGAAATATCTCATTAAAAGTCTTTTAAACAGCTGCTTCCTATCAAACCCCCCTGTGCTGCCCGCAAAGTACGTTGTTTCTGGGTTAATTACGGTATATTCAGTAGAACGGTCTCCTTTACTAAAGCTGGAATACGTACAGTATATACAGGTGTTCTATATCTGGACAGCTCTGAAGGGAAAGTAAGAAGACATACTTCACTGATTAGGTCATACATGGGAATCTGACCTTGCCCATAGGTTAGGGCGGATGGATGTCAATGACGGGGGTCCCCCACTCAGAGCCTCCATATATGAGGCAGCGGAGAGAGCAGCTAGCAGG